>NC_092811.1:38575546-38875546 GCF_040954645.1 Diabrotica undecimpunctata | reverse complement strand
TCATTCAAGAACAATGGCACAAGTCATTATTGCAATGGGTATCGGAAGAGAGAGAGAGAGTTAATTTATAATAAACTGCAATTTTTAAGGTGTCGAGAGTATTATTTTATGTAATGGAATTCCACACAGTAAGAGCTCAAACTATTAATTAATTAAAAACTGTTTACTTATAAAAACTATTTCATCAGTTACTTCAAACCTGCACAGATCAGGGTAACATGTTATAATAAAAAAAAACACGTCACTGCCAGCTATCTGTATTCGTAAAGAGGCCGAACTTATCACCGACACCGTATCGGCCAAACGCATCGGTGTTATTGCTACAATACTGGGAGACGTGAGTGGTCTCTTCATTCCCTTCTCATCGCACTTTACCATGACGAACGTGACTCGCACAATTGAATTATGCATCTGTGTATCAGAGAAAGACGAATATTAAAAATTCCGTAGTAGCTTATTTCAGGCACACGCCAAGAAGGATGAAGACGAGTATATACTCATTTAACTCAGGCAATACATGGTTCAGCAGGACGGTGCTACGTCACACACTTGAATACTTCAATAAACGCCCTGACACAAATGTTTCCATGCACAGTAATTTCGCAAAATTCGTGTTACGCCAAGATATCCAGACCTTACTCCTTTGATTTTTTATGTGGGGGTACTTAAAGAACATCGTCTACGCTAACTCACCAGCCACTACCGAAGAGCTGAAGCAAAACTTCGCAACGCTATTAACAACATTCCAGTGGATATGTGTGAGCGGTTCATTCTCAATTTGCAAGTGTTACTCAAGAAATAAAATCCTCATGTTCCGTGCATTTTACTAATGTTTTTCTAGCAGGTTTTTAAACTTAGTTTTATTAATTTAAAAACTAAAATCTACTTTGAGACATCCTGTAGATGTATCTGTTAAAAATACTTTCAAAAATAGTATCTTCTCTAATAAATTTCTATGGTCTTGATATATCTGTTGGTCCAGTAAATAAGTGATTAAGTCGATTTTTTGTCAAAATGGGTTAAGTGTACAAATGAGGACAGAATGACTTCTCCGTAGGTTGTGTTCTGACTCTAGCCAAAGTTATACGCATGTGTGTTTTTGGCCATCTTTGAAATTTATGTACTATTTAGATTAAGTCGACTTACCTAATAACATATAAAATAATGTCTTAGGAAGTAAATGGTTAAATTGATCTGACCAGTTATGATCAATAATCGATTTCTGTGCGTAACAGGTTAACTCGAGTTGACCTTTTTTGGTCCACTGCGCATGACTGGTTAAATATACATCATATCAGTTATTAGATCACGACATTATTTATTGAGTAATTTACGATCTAAAGCAGATACCTTTGGATGAGCTACAGCGTAGTTTATACACCAGTCGTTAGATAGCGTTGCATGTACATTTATTGAATTATTAAAGAACAGTATTCGGGGAAGTACACGGGCATATAGCGATATTATTATCGAGGTTAAATTCAAAATGACAATCGAAGATGAAGAAAGAGGAGAGCATACGAAGAATAGAAAGCTCTCAACAAACTCACCACGGAATAAGCATGAATCAAAACTAGATACCATAATTGAAATGATGAACAAGTTGGCAAAAGATGTCACAGAGATAAAAAACGACCAAAAGAGCAGTAAAGAAGCAATAGAACAGCTCATCGAAGATAATAAAAAGTTAAAGAAGGAAAACAAAGACCTAAAACAAGAAAACAAAGATGAATTGAAAGAAATCAAGGAGAATATGGAATATATGGAAAAACAAAGGAGGAAAAACAATGTAGTTTTGAATGGTATATTAATAGATACCTATGATCAAAGAGTAATAAAAGAGGCGATGCTGAATATATTCAAAACATATATGGGGATTGAGGTCAAAATCAAAGATGCATACAAGTTGGGAACAAAAACCTGTCTGATCGAACTAGAAGATCAGGGAGAAAAAATCAAAGTCATGGAGAACAAGTACAAGCTAAAAAACCACAAAGAAGAAAAAATATATATCAACAACGACACCACAATGAAAGAAAGAGAAATACAAAAAACTATAAGAATGATTGCACGAGAAGAGAGAGATAAAGCCAACGACGTAAAGATTGGCACAAATAAATTGTGGGTAAATAAGGAAGAATGGAAATGGAATAATAAAGAAAATAAGATAGACCAACCAAAAAACTAATAAAAAACGGCAATGGAAAAACGATGACGAAACAGGCAATGAACAAGGACATGAGTAGTAGTAAAGCACTATACAAAGACCAGTATGGAAACTTAAAAAAGAAGGAAGATGAGAAACGCTTACAAATACACAAAGCAACTGCAATCAATGAGATTAAAAGTGTGAAAACAACGGCAACTCAAAAAACCAGAACACCTGAAGGATGGACAATAGGAACATGGAACGTAAGAGGTCTCAACGGCAAGGAGGCTGAACTTGTAGAAGAATTTAATAAGGCTAAAATAGACATACTAGGAATCACAGAGACCAAAAGAAAAGGTAACAGCACACAGTTTCTGGAAAATGGCCATTTTTTAATACTCAGTGGAGCACCCCGTCAGAAAGAGCACGTGAAGGAGTTGGTTGTCTCATCAATAGAAACTTGACTAGTAGCATTAAAGATTGGGAATGTATTACCGAAAGAATCCTAAAAATTAGAATGACAACCGAAGAGAAGAAACCAGTCAACATCTTTGTTATATATGGACCAAACGATACCGAAAGAGCGAACACCAAGTACATTTTTTGGGAAAAGGCGACGGAGATCATAGATAGCGCAGAAAGTAACATAATAATAATTGGCGATCTCAATGGTAGAGTATGCGTAAAAGACCAAGAATCCTCGGATGTACTAGGACAACACGGAGAACAAGTAAGAAACAATAATGGTCAACGAATTATAGACTTTTGCAGAGAGAATGACCTGATAATTATGAATTCGTTTTTTCAACACAAAGATGTGCACAAATATACCAGAGAAGTCAAGAGTAGAGGAGAAAAGTCCATTATTGACTATGTATTGGTAAACAGACCTTTAAGACAATGTATTAAAGATGTCAGAGTCAGAAGGGGAGCAGAAATATATAGCGACCATTATCTGGTAGTATCCCGAACTAATATCGGTGTGGAACAAAAACGCACGCAGAAGGTACCAAGAAAAAGAGACAGAACCCCAAGAAACCTCACCAACGCAGTTATTAGGTCATACAAGTTAGCAGATAAGGAAATAGCACAGAAATACAAAAGCTATGTGAATAATAGTCTACAAAAGCACTTAAACCAGAACTATGGCTTAGAAGAAACTTGGCAAAAACTTAAAGAATCCCTCCTAGATGGGGGCAAGCAAATCTGCGGAATAGCTAAAATCAATAAAAACAGACAATGTCCGAATTGGTGGAGTAATGAAATAAAAGAAGAGGTCAAATCCAAGAAGTTAGCGTGGAAGAAATATCTAGGGAACCAGAATGCAGAAAGCTATCAAAAATATAAGCAACAGAGGGCAAAAGTAAAAGACATGGTGATTAAAGCAAAAAAGAAGAGCTGGGAGGATTTTGGGAATAAGCTGAAGAAGGACTACCACACTAACCAAAAACTATTTTACAAAACTCTGAGAAGTCTAAGAACAGAGAACAGACAACAAACACCAAAACAAATTAAAAACAAAGATGCCACATCCTCTGCGAGAACGAAAATATTATGAACAGGCGGAGAGAATATTTCGAAGACCTTCTGACTCAAAAAGACTATAATAATGACATAGACAACACTGAAGAAAACCCATATGAGAACCCAAACCAAAACGAAATAACAATAGAAGAAATAAGAGAAATAATACTCAGGCTTAAAAGAGGAAAGGCAGCTGGCTATGATAAGATAACTGCGGAAATGCTAAAAAATATGGGAGAAAATGGAAATGAAATGCTTAAAAAAGTTTGCAATAAAGCATGGAATGAGAACAAGATCCCAAAAGACTGGGAAGTGGGCGTTATTCTACCCATTTTCAAAAAAGGTGACAGACGAGAATGCAGCAACTACAGAGGTATAACTCTCCTGAGTATCCCTTCCAAAGTTTACGAACGAGTACTGGAGAAAAGACTACTACAAGAAGTAGACCATAAGCTGGAGCAGTCACAGAGCGGTTTCAGGAAGGGAAGAAGCATCCATGACCATGTTTTTACACTCAAGCATCTAATACAAACTGCACGAAATACAAGCACGGAACTATACCAAGCCTTCATAGACCTCCAAAAAGCATTTGATAGAACCCCGCGAACCGAAATAGACAAAAGCCTAAGAAACAGAGAAGTAGACAGCAAACTCAGAAAAGCTATTATGAGTCTATACAAGAACACAAGAAACAGAGTAAGAACAGATAATATCGAATCGAAGAGTTTAGAGTCAATGATGGCTTACGACAAGGAGGTGTACTAGGCCCCATCCTGTTCAATATTGTACTAGATGATGTAATGAAGGAAACTAGATAAGAAACATCGAGAATATTTGCTGGACATAGAAACCTGGAAATGATACAGATAGCGGAGTGCGCATTTGCAGATGACCTCGTCGTATTTGGAAGAAACGAGGACGCACTTAAGAGAAACCTCCAGATATGGAGAGATAAACTTGAAAAACGTAACGTGAGAATTAATGAAAGTAAAACCAAGGTCATGGTATGTGGGAAAACAGACCAACATACAAACATTAAAATCAATAACTATACTTTAGAACAAGTCGAAACCTTTAAATACCTGGGAGTGCAACTAGTGAGTAGGGGTACACAGGAAGCAGAGATAAACAATCGAATAGCAAACGCTTCCCGGATATACCACGCAATTAAGAGCACATTCCTATCGAAAAAAGAAGTATCCCAAAAAGCAAAGATAGCTATCTACAACACAGTTTTTGTACCTATCTTAACATTTGGATGTGAAAGCTGGACGCTCACCAACAGACTAAAAAATAAACTGCAAAGTATTACAATGAAATATCTAAGAAGAGTACTAGGGGTGACCAGAATGGACAGGATACGGAACGATGAAATAAGAGAACGCCTTAAAGTCCAATCAATAGAGAAGAAAATCGAAGAAGCCCAACTGAGATGGTACGGACACATGGTAAGGATGGATAAAAAAAGCCAAGTGAAACAAGTGTGGGAAGCGAGAAGAACCTTGAAAAGACCGAGGGGCAGACCCATGAAGACCTGGGACGATGAAATTGCCGCCATCCTAGACAGGAGAGGAGTCACCAAGGAGCAAGCGAAGAAATTGGCAAGCAACAAGAAGAATTGGTGGAAATTTGTATATGAAACCTAAAAAGAGACTTTACACCCAACACCTTAGGGTAGAAGGGTTATTGATTATATATATATATATATATATATATATATATATATATATATATATATATATATATATATATATATATATATATATATATATATATATATATATATATATATATATATATGTAAATACTTTTTTCTTTTTGGGTGTGGTAGTCAATAAAAAATAGAGCTTTGCTAAGGCGTACTATTTATTCTGAATCCAAGCTTTCGGTGGTTTTTTGCCACCAAATAAATATATATTAAAAAGGGAGGTCCGGACGTCAGAGAGCTGAATGCAAAAAATTACGAAATTTAGGAAAATCATATACATAACCAAAAAAGGAAAAATATTTTCTGAAAGAAAAATGGGTACTTTAAAATTATAGAGAATGAAATGCAATGACAGGATAAACAGAAAATGATAAAAAAATTTGCTCCGAAAACTATTAGAATTTAGGAAGTAGAAACAAGAGGGCCAGTTAATAGAAATAAATGATAAAAAGACTAAAAAACTATTATTAATCCAAAAAAGACAGGTCATGCTGTTGCTCGTTCCATTTAATAATTGATAAACAAAAAGTAAAAGTATGCAGATATTGTTTCCAAAAAATATTGGGCGAAACAAAAGGTTTTGTCCAATTAGGAATAGAAAAAAGGTACAATTCTGCAAGTGATATAATACAAAAAGGCCAACGAAGTATGACCTCGCCTCCAAGTAAATGGAGCTTAAAAGATTTGCAGGGTGTCAAGTCCCATATTTTGTCATTACCCACTTACTAGAGCCACTATTGTCGAAATCGAACTACTAAACGATGATGTTGAAAGAGAATTTCTTCGGTTTCAATTCACTTGTGACGAAACATGGCCCTTACATTATTAAAAAAATTAATATTGATGGCGAACGGTTTCTGTGGAAACCTGTCCAATGGCTTCAATATGCTCAAAGCGGCGGCCAAATTTCATTGTGCTCATTAACAGAAGAAGATCGTTTCAAAACAATAAATTTTGCTCGTAGAGGACGTTCAACTATATTATTTAGTTTACCCAACATTAACAAGGAATCAGTGCCGATAGCAACAGAAAAAAAGACTTATATTTATTGCCTTTACTAGATCCTTCGTTCCATTCATTTTAGCAAAACCTGAATACGAAAAACGATGTCGCCAATGATCCTGACCTGGAAGAATTGGATCCTGACCAGGATACACAAAATAATTCAGAATAAGAAATATTTTTAAATTGTAAAACTGTTTTTGTTAAATTTTAAATGAAAAATTATCCTTTTTTGTGTTTTAAGTCATTAAACCAAAAAATATAATACATAAATTGGCTTATTTTCATTAATATATTGAGGTGAATAACTGGGTAAGTCGACGGTGAATAAATGGTTAAGTGTCATATCTCATTCTCCGAATCACTTAATAATTAGAGAATGAGACCAATAATACGTTTGTATTCTATCTTAATTTTTTGTAAAGTTTTAGTATTCTATCATATAAAATCGATTTATGACATATTGTCAAAACTTAAGTCATCTGAAAACTATGCAAAATTGACTTAAACACATATTGACTGAGATTTATACGAGATTTGAAAATTTCCTTGTCTGTAATTTATGCATTAAACTTTTTTTATATATTTTGGTTTTTATTTTAGACTTAACCCAAGCGAAGGACACTTTGAAAACAATAGAAGTACATTCATCTAATAAAGAAAAAACAACAAGTAAACCTGCAGAAGAAAAAACATTAAAATGTGAAATTTGTTTTAAGAAGTTTAGCGTAGCACAGAATTTAAAAAGGCATATCAGAATGCACACTGGAGAAAAACCTTATAAGTGTGAAATTTGTTTTAGGAAGTTTAGCGCAGCATCACATTTAAAATATCACATAAAAACGCACACTGGAGAAAAACCTTACGAGTGTGAAATTTGTTTTAAGCAGTTTAGCGAAGCAGCACATTTGAGACGTCATATAAGAACGCACACTGGAGAAAAACCTTATAAGTGTGAAATTTGTTTTAAGCAGTTTACTCAGTCAGGGGCTTTGAAACTTCATATTAGATCGCACACTGGAGAAAAGCCTTACAAGTGTGAAATTTGTTTTACGCAGTTTAGCGTGGCACAAAATTTAAAAACGCATATAAGAAAGCACACTGGAGAAAAACCTTATAAGTGTGAAATTTGTTTTAGGACGTTTAGTACAGCAGCACATATAAAATATCACATAAAAATGCACACTGGAGAAAAACCTTACCAGTGTGAAATTTGTTTTAAGCAGTTTCGCGAAGCAGCACGTTTGAGACGTCATATAAGAACGCACACTGGAGAGAAACCTTACAAGTGTGAAATTTGTTTTAAGCAGTTTACTCAGTCAGAGGCTTTGAAATGTCATATTAGATCGCACACTGGAGAAAAGCCTTACAAGTGTGAAATTTGTTTAAAGCGGTTTACTCAGTCAGGGGCTTTGAAACGTCATATTAGATCGCACAGTGGAGACTAGCTTTACAAGTGTGAAATTTGTTTTAAGCAGTTTAGCGAAGCACAACATTTGAAAGATCATATAAGAACGCACAGTGGAGAAAAACCTTACAAGTGTGAAATTTGTTTTAAACAATTTAGTATAAATAAAAGTTTGAACAGGCATTTGAGAATACACATTACAAATGCCGTAAAAGTGTGAAATTTTAAGGGAGTATGTTAACGTCGCAGTTAAAACGAGTGGCATTCAAATAAACTGACGTTTAACAATTTTTTAGTAGATGGCAGCACGACAGCACGTACATCATATTCTTATTTTAATTTTCCCGAAATTTAATTCTTTGAACAGTGACGTTGTTGCCAGATGCCGATGCCGTACTGAAACTGACGATCGGTACAGTTCGGTTTTAATCGGCAGTTTTCTTCAATTTATGTTAATGTTAGGGAATAGTGGACACAAATTCTAATTAATTAAAGTAGAGTTTCACAAATTCTAATTTTCGGATTGGATAATTCCATGTAATTTTTGTATCGTGTTGTTGTTTATTTACCTGAGGTTCAATAAAATTTCAAGTATAAAAAAACTTACTTATTTTTTGTATTCAATTACACAATTGTGGCTTTAAAGTTTTATTTTAATACAGTTTGCTTTGGTGGTACAAATTCGACCAACTATATCTACGCAACTCTAATATTATTCTATATAATATTCGACCAACTATATCTACGACACTCTAATATTATATAGTATATAATATGATACTCCCTATATTCCCAAGCCGTAAAATTTAATTGCCTCACACCAGCACTCAGCTGTAGAGACGATGCGCTGAATAAGGATTTTTTTAAGTAAACATATTAATTTTTTTCTTCATTCTTTTTTGTGTAAAGACTTATGGGAATAGGAAAAGATAATGTAATAAAAACAAAATTTTACTAATCTCTCTATACTAAAACAATTTTTAATTGAAGGTGATTACTTGGCAACATCGCAATTAACGAAGCCCTTAACGATAACTTTTCAACAAAATCATATTCCACTAATTTTGCAGAGGCGTACCAAAAAATTGCTTAACTATTTATTTAAACACATAAGTAATTACGTAAAAATTAAATCTAAGACCGATATAATTATTAAATTATCATGTGTCTTTTGACAGGTATCTTATAGTTGTCTAACAAATTAAAGTAAAATGTTATTCTTATTAGAGAGTACCTAATACAGAACTTCAAAAAACAGAAAACTTTGGAAAATCTCATTTTTTCATTAGACTAAACAATCTGAAATTTTAACATACGATCTCGTCATTACACATCATTCTCTATTTATAGAATTGCTGTGTGCTGTAAACGTTATATTTGTTTTTTTTTACTTAATTTGAAAGTTTCCTTGTGTTTATTTGTTTATATAAATATAAAAATATATTATGAAGTTCATATTAATTAAAATGAAGTAAGCTAAACTATTATCATGTAAATGCGTGTATATAGTAATGCATTTGTTTATTTCAGTAAATTCTCGAAATGTGAAATAAAGATGGCACTAACTACTAAAGAGTTAATAGTTTTGTTAGAAGAAGATTCAGATTGTGAACATGTTGACTCACTTAATGTGGTTTATTTGCCGCCGAGATTAGATTAGAAAGTTTCTGATGTAGAAGATATTGATAATAATATTATTTGAGAAGAATCAATAAAATTGGATATTGCAGGTACATATGAAATACAAGTGATTGGGAATTCTGACGATTCTGATTATGATATTCCTCTGAACCACAGATAAACCGCCCAAAGAAAAAACCAGGCAAAAATAGTAAATCCAAATTTGTCTCAAGTTGTAACAACAGATGCTCCTTCGTGCTCAGTAGCAATTCAACATCAGTCTGATTGATATTTAGACAATATAAAAGCCCACCATGGAAGCAAGTCATATATTGAAGTTTTTCACTCTTTTTTGATAAAAAAGTCATTGAGAGAATTCTATATTTTACGAATATTTATGCATCGCAGAATAACCGTCACGATTTTGAAATGAATAACAGATTTAAAAAAAAGATTATTGGCATATGTATATTATGTGGTTCACACTCTGCTTCAAGTTGGTATGCGTTGGTCAAAGGATGAGGATAAAGAAGTGCACATTATAAGAGAAAGCATAATACGACATAGATTTATATTTATAATCGTGAAGAAACCGCTACATCAGTGTCAAACTTAGTACATGGACGTTAATCTAAATTTGCTTTACCAGATGAAACCAGATTCGACAATATTGGCCACGTTACAAAAAGAGACACTAGTGCAAGAATGTAGGATGTGCAAAAGTAATACTATTTATTTACACTGAGCGGCAAAAAAAGTGGCCACCCTATAAATTTCCGAAAATAAAAATTTATTGTTATCATGTATGCTTGTTTTTGACAGTTTTGACATTGATGTTGTTGTTTTCTGTAGTCGCTGTGAATCTTCTAAGTTGAAAACATTTAATTATACAGAAATTTAGCTTTTCAAACGTGGATTTCCACTAGTCGTTGTTTATCTTCTAATTTGAAAACGTTTAGTTAAACAGTTTTTTTTCAACCGTTGATTTCCACCAAGTGAATAATTAAGATATGGTTTTATTAACAGTAGATGTTCGAATTATTAAGTAAGGCTGGCTGTTGTTCCTGAATTACAACACTGGATTTTAGCCGAATTCTCTTTACTGATAAATCGCAATTCTGTTTGAAGTCTGGACATGTCCGAGAGAGTGTTTGGAGACATAGAAATAAAAAATATGCCCAAGCTTGGATGTCACAGAGAAGAAAGTTTGGCGGTGGTGGTGTCATGGTTTGTGCTGGAACCTCAGTTGAAGCTCGAACTGAACTTATTTTCATCAATGGCCCCCTGAATGTTCACCGGTATATAGAGGATATTTTGACAAAAGCAGTATTTCTATTTCTTCCATTTATTGGGGACAAATTCGTCTTTATGCATAATAATGCATACTGCAAGAATCGTGACAAATTACTTAGAGAAGTAGGAATTAATACTCTCGAATGGCCAGTCTGCAGCCCTGATCTGAATATCATCGAACATCTTTGGGATGAACTTCATCGCAGGGTTAGAAGTGAACCAGGCCAGCCAGAAAGTCTTGCAAAACTTTAAAACATGCTTTGTAAAGAATATAAACGTATTCCTCAAGTTTTTATTCAAAATTTGTTTTTTTTTCTTACAAACCGTTACTCATGTTTTAGCGCAAAATACCCGATATTAATATACCCGTTTGTAATTCGTTTGGATCACAGATCACCTACCTCTAGATGCTTCACGACAATACTTTAGTTAGATATGAAATTCAGCGCTCCAAGAGATTTGTATCGGAACTAATTCAAGCGGGAAATTACGCGGGAATTTCAAAATTTAATTTTGGTGGGAAAATTTATATAAAGCTTAAAATATTTAAATATGATTTGGTATTTAAAAAAAAGTGCATTTGAAATTTTAAAATGTGCAAATTATTTTTAAATTAAAATATACACGATACTATTTACGAAAAAATAAGACAAAATATAATTTATTTATTTATTTAATACATGTAAAACAACTTTGTAGATATATAAATTTAGAATACAATAGAAATATACTTTATTACTACTGAGAATTGTACAATTTTATGGACAAAGCTTACAAAAAGTCAGAAAAATAACAACAATTTAAAATGTACTGAAATTACATAAATCGTCAATATCACAAATTAAAAGATAATAAAATACACAATGTATTGCAAAATTTAAATAAATTGCAAATTGCGTAGTTTTAGTTGCTGCATGTGATACTGAAATATATATTTATATAAATACTTTAGTTACTTGTACACAAAGCTATTCGTTCAGAAACTCTTCTACTGAATAATGGTCTTTCATATAGATAGGTTTTTGTCCTTTTACGGAACTTAAGGAAAGAAGTTGAAGATTTAAATTGCAAAGGGAGGTGTTTGTACAATTTTTTCGCTGAATATAATATGGATTTCTTTACTAACTCAGTGGACGGGTTCAGTAAATACAAATCAAAGTACAATTTTGCTGGAAAAACATGTAGCAAACACTTTCCAAAATATATAAAGTGGAAAAAGTTTACAATTTTTTGTAAAATATTTTGTACAATTTTTTTGCTGAATATAATATAGATTTCTTTGAATTTCTAGTGGAGTAGTCATGATTAGGTCTTGCTGGAAAAACATGTAGGTGTTTACGAATTAAGAAACACTTTCTAAAATATATAAAAAGGGTTAAAATCCGTGATTTTTGAAGTAGCTTTTTCAATATGTTATTCTACTGAGACCAAAAAGATACTGTATTGCTCTTTTCTGAAATTTAAAAACAACATCAGATTGGGGCAGCTGTTCTAGAACACCAAAAAAGAAGACCATATCAAAGATGAGACTCGAACAAAGAAAAATATGTTATTTTGGAAGATGCTAAATTGATTTCCTTCGAAACATTTCTTATTGCTTAGCAGGCTGAGGCTCCTAAAAAATAAGGAATGACTTCCACCAACACTTTTTTTATTTGAGGGGTTTTTACACCACCTCTGCTACAAAACTGGTATGAAATAGATGATTTCCACTGTTTTCTTAGACCTCTTACCATAAGAACTAGAACATGATCTGCTGTATATGAATCTCTGTCATCTCCTATGTCTTTAACGCCATCTATACACCTACTATGCTCATTGTAACGAAGACTTGGCATAATCGCCATTTCATCAAATACTACAGCTATATGCGTATCAATTCCTTCTATTTTTGATATTGTTGCTGTTAGTGACTCAAATATTAACTTAATAATTAATTAATTCCTGGGCCCCCAATAGTTTAAGCCAGAAGTTTGTTTAATAATGACTTACTGGGTAAGATAAATAGATTGGAAAGAATACTATATGAACGAGCACTTTGTTTTTATAAAGACAAAGTTAAAAATTTCTCATTAAGAGTAAATCGTCTTAACTTTTTTGCTTTACAGCTCTCTCTTTACTGAATTTGAATTAGCATATCTGCCATTCTATTAATGTTCTGAAGGTCAACCAATTAACCAATTTATTTTCTTTATAAAACTCTTTATCTTGAAACAGTCTGCGTTTAACAGACTTTTTACTATTTCTTTCCAAAGAATATTTTATGGTATAGTTGTTTTAATGCTTCATATAATTTTTTCTTTTTAGGGGTAATTTTACTTCTTTTGTTATCTTGCACTGTTGCAATATTTTCAGCGGTGTGATATTCTTAAGGGAAACACCTGAAAGTAAATGTGATTTTAATTTCTTTATTCAATACTTACAAGGCAAAACATATTCATTATATTAACCTTCGTGTAGTGGCATTACTGCGTGAGATAGGTACTTTTGTAGACTGTTTTTTGATGGAGACTATGAACACAGGCAAGCTCCTATTTCTAGTTTTTAGCCCCAGCTGGTCTATGACACGGAGGCAACTAAACTTATAAAAACTCTAGTATCACTATCCGAAGGTTAAGCAAACTGTTAATTTTATCTATAAAATCTGCTGATAACAATACAAAATATAAAATTTTAATTTTTAATTACCTTTTAAATCCTTACTCTCATCAGTTTTTACAATTAAAATCTCTTCGTTTGGTAACTGTGGATAATTGTATTCTGCAACTAAAAAGTTTCATGAAATAGTAACCAATTGGAAAATTATTAATTTGTTATCTTCCCAATAGTTACTACAATGGGGTATCTCAAATGATTGAAACATGTGTGTAGATTATGCATCTGTACTTGTTGAAGAACTTTCAAATAAAACAAAAAGTTAATATTATAATTTATAGCACGATTCACTTCAAATAAAATAATTTTTATTAATTACATATCAGGGTTACTTACTTTCTGTTACATTTGCTTCCGCACACAACATTGAAATACTTCTGGGATGTAGATTAGAAGAGGAATCTAAAATCAATCAGGTATTTGTTCTCGGGAATTGCATTTTGGTACAAGCTATGACTCCATGTAGAAGCCAACTTATCTTCAAAGTGCCTGTGGCATATTCGTTTTGTTTTAAAAACTGTAGTGCAATTGTGGAATTCATCATATCAAAATTAGGATTTTTTATAACACTAAGCCACTTCCTAAATCGTATAATGTCTATCAGAATTTAGAAAGGCATGTCTAATTGTTGACGAATTGGTACATTGTCGGATACAATATTTATTGTGAAAAACTATATTTAACTAATTATTATTAATCTGCAAAATACTATTTGAAGTCCAGGAACATTTAAAATACAAACTAATTTGAGGTTGATGCTAACAATAACTTAGAGATATTAAACCAAGTTTAGTTTGATTTTTGTGCAATAATAACCATTAAATCAAACAATTTAGACGAATAATAACTATCTGAAATCTGATTATATTGACGCTAATCAATTACTGACAATTTGCGATTGATAATTATAATTTTTAGTTTGGCTCTAAACCTAAACTGCAGAGTATAGACTTTAGACAGAGTATAGCGACATCTTAAGATTTGTATCGGTACTACAAATGACATTTAGTTTAGTTTGACCTTGAGCTACCTGCGTGAAATGTCTAGTTATTAGTGGTCTGTGGTTTGGATATTACACTATTCAGTGGCGCACCTAGAATTTTCCTGTGGGAGGGGTTTTGGTTAGGCACCGACATTTTTTTTATGCTACCTCCATTATTTTGAGTCCTTAAAATTTGTAAGTAACAGTGTCGGAATAGTGCCCGAAGCCCCTGTGTGCGCCACTGACACTATTTTCTTTTGTAGCTTTCTAATTGTAGATAAAATTAGTATCTACACGATAGGACAAACATGAAGAATGTCCTAAAATGAGATAGAGAGTATAACATAGATTGCTGGTTAGAAAATATGAGAGCTCTTACCTGTATTGCGAATGTAAAGATACACCAACCACTGGGTCTAAGGTTACCAATGCAAAAACTTTTAAAACTTCATTATTAATTGCTTTTATACCATAAGCTGGACAAACCTTTTACAGATTCGGAGAGCACTGTATAAATGTGTCAGGAGTAAATCCTTGATGAGTTTTTTAGGGCTTCTTTCTGCAAACAGAAAAAAAATTTAAACTTTCAGACTTGCAGAGTAAAATTTGAGAAAGTAAAACACCGCTTCATGTGCAGAACAGAATGACAACTTCTTTATTACTTCTGTCATGGTAGCCAACCTGATTTACAATATGTTTGGGGATCAGAATAGGCAACATTTCAATGCCCCCTCTCAATTTATACAACATTTATAAAAGTATTAAATTTGGATGAATTGTCAACTACATAAACAAAAATAATCTTAATAATTGAACAAAATTAAATTGCGCAAAAAGAAATAATAATAATAATACTAGTTCATAATACAACTGAACAGTTTACAACTTATATCTACATATTGAAGTATTCATAAACTTTCCAATAACTCAAAAAACATTGACATAAGATGAAAAAATAAAATACATGATTCACATGAATACCTAAAGTATAAATGCACCAATTTACTATATATAAAAAGTAATTAAGCTTTAGTTACTTTCAACATTCTTGAATTTTTATCATATTTCTGAGACGTAAAAATATTTCATTTGAAGGAGCTTTAGTGAAAATATCGGCACAATTTGATTTTTTAGCAATACATATAGCTCCCTGGTTATCTATATATAATATACTACCAGTTATTTTCTCGTTCAACAATTCTTCTGCTAGGTTTTTTGTGAACAGTAATTCACAACATGAAACAGTTGATGAAACATATTCCGCCTCAGTGCTACTCAATGAAACAGTGCTCTGTGTCCTTGCATACCATGAAACTGGATTGTCTAGAAAATATATTATGCCTCCTGACATGCTTTTTCTATCATTGACATTAGCTGCCCAGTCTGAATCTGAATATGCAAATATTAAAGGTTTTCTTGATATAATTTTGCTGCATATAAAACAGAAATTAATTGTATCCTTTAAATATCTAACAACACTTTTGGCTGCTTTCCATAATATATCATTAGGTCAATCTAGGAATTGACTTAAATAAGAAATTGAAAACATTATGTCAGGGCGACTACATAACGCAATGTATATTAGGCTTCCAATTAATTGCCTGTAAGGTATATTGTCAGAAATTTGATTATTAGTATTAAGTTTTTCAACGTGAAAACCTGTTTCCATTGGTGTTTTGCTAATATTGCAATTCGTCATATTAAATTTATCTATTATTTTATTGATTAAGGGTTTTTTGTGAAATATACATTTTTGCATTATTTTCATCTTCAGAAAATTCAAAATCAATACCTAAAAAATTATTTACAAAACCAAGATTTTTTGCATTGAACTTACTTTTTGAACTTTCTATAACTTTTTGAATCGAATTGCTATCTTCACCGCACAATAGGATATCATCTACCCATATACACATACACACATTTTTCTTTGTGTAAACACAACAGTCACTTTCGGCACTTCTAAACCCAATTTTGATTGCCCATTTGTCGAATCGTTGGTTCCAGCATTTAGGCGATTCCCTCAGTCCATACAAAGCCTTTTGCAGTTTCAGAACTTTGCTTTGTCCTGTGTATCCCTTAGGACAATGAATATAAACTTCATGTTGTAGCACTCCGTTAATGAATGCTGAAGGAATGTCTAACTGGTATAGCTTCCAGTCGTTATTGAGAGCTAGTGACAATAAAATTCTAACACTTGCCATTTTTGCTACAGGTGAATATATATCTAAAAATACTTCTTCTTCATATCCCTTAGCGACTAAGCGAGCTTTTTCGTGCCATCACTTTTTGTTTTAAATACCCATTTTGTATTTATGATTTGTTGATTATTAGGTACCTTTGTGGCTTCAGTCCAGGTGTCCATTTTTTCGAGACTTTCAAGTTCTGTTTCGATTGCCTGCTTTCATTCATCACTCTCCACTGCTTCTTCATAAGTTACTGGGGTTGATGTAACTAAACAATATGCATAATAAAGTTCATAGTCTTTGAGCTTCGAAGGTGGTTTTATTTCTCTATTAGAGAAACTAGTTTTGGTATTTTGTACATTTACTGGTTCTTCATCTTGTGAATTACTTTCAGTGATATTTCTTAATGTTTTGACTCTACTATCTTCATAATTTGTCTCTTCCAATATTTCCAATTCATCTTGGCTTGGTAAAATTTCCTCAGTATTTTGATTATTAGACAATATTTCTGGAGAATATTTATATTGTGATTCATCGAAAACCACATCTCTTGAAATTTTAATTTGATTAGTCAGTGGATTCCAGATTCTATAGCCAGCGCCACTGTAGCCGAGTTTAGACAAGTCAAGCCTGTTCAAGTATATTTCTGTTGGTACTTGAAGTTCAATTGCTCGTGATGAGGTTCGGTTGAGCTGATAAACAGCTGTTCTAACTGCTTCCCCCACAGACACTTAGGAAGATTTGTTTCAACAAACATGGCTCTTACCTTGTCTAAAATAGTACGATTAAATCGTTCTGCTATACTGTTCTGCTGAGGTGTGTACCCAGCTGTAAATTCTTGCACTATACCATGTTGTACACAATAGTTTTTAAAAATTTTACAAGACATCTCTCCTCCCATATAATATCCATTCTTATTCTAGATACTCTCCTTCCTTCTGCTGCTAATTTTTCAATGTGATTAATAAGATGCGACTCACTCTCGCATTTTCTTGCCATTAAATATACAACACTAAAATGTGAAAAATCATCAATAATTGATAAGTAATACTTCTCACCAGAAAATGTTGGATCTTTGGACGGATCCCAGGTGTCAACATGTAAAAGTTCGCCAACTCTAAAATATTTTTTGTACAAAACTTCTTTAAAAGGTTGCCTTGTGGCTTTTCCTTGTAGACATAAATCACACAGCTCATCAGAATAGGGTAGTCCCAACAATTGAAGTCCCCTTCTATTTACGTGTCCTAACCGTAAGTGCCATAAGTTTTTATTGCTATGCTTTGCTACTAAACTGGATTGCACTTTATTTAAATGAAAATTTGCAACAAATAAATTACTTTTGTGTTTACAACAAATAAGTTTGAAGTTCTTTTTTCTTATTTCAGCCTTATTTTCTTTAAATACAACTGTGAAACCCAAATTGTTTAGTTTACTAACTGATAATAGATTATATTCTAGGTTATTTAATATGAGTACATCAATGTTGATAGGAATTTCATTGTAATAAACTTTTAACATACCTTTTTTACAAGAATTCATTACCCTTCCATCTGCTATTTTAATGCCAACAGGCTCAATTTCAACAATGTTACTTATAAATTGTTCATATTTACCACTGCACATATTTTGTGATGCTCCGGAATCTATTATAAATGAAATTTGGTTGTCATCATTCTTGAGATCTTCAGCTGATAGGGCTGTGATAAAACTTACTTCCTCTTCAGCTACTTTGGCATGGACATTATGCTTACTTTGTGTATTATTACCAGTTCTTCTGCCACGGGAATAGTTATTTCCACGAAAAAATCTACCTCCACTGCTGTTACCTCTATAATTATTGTTTTTTCTGAAACAATTGGACACTAAATGGCCTTCAAGTCCACAAAATGAGCAACGGAGTTTTTTATTATCTTGCTTTGTATAAAACGAGGATTCTTCACTTACTTTTTCAATATTTTTCAACTTCCGTTCTGCATCAAGTAATTTTGCTTTAACAAAGTCAACAGTTAACTTGTCATTTGACGTTTCTAATACAGTAATCACAGCGTCGAACGTATCTGTCATTGTTAACAACAGGTGACAAACCTTATCATCTTCTTCTATTGTGGTTCCAGTGGATTCGAGGTCAACGAAAAACTTTTGTAACTCTGTGCCTTGTTTATATTTCAAGGTTAATAACTTTTTTCGCACATATAAACGAGAAAGAATACTTTTTCTTTCAAAAACATTTTCTAAATTTTTTATCATTTCGAAAGCTGACTTACAATCAGGAATATATTCTAAATGTTCATCTGTAATGCATGTGACAATAATAGATCTCGCTGTTGCATCATGCTTTTTATGCTGAGATTGCTCGTCTCTTGATAAAGCTGCTAGTTGCGTTGCAGTTACTTCTGTGGTAATCAAATCTTTAACACCTCTGGCATCTAGAAGATTGCCTAATCTAAATTTCCAGGGCGAAAAATTCGTAGATGTTAATTGCGGATACAAACTCACGGTTGAATTCGCACTACTTAAACTTTGGGCTGCCATTTTTCATTTTATTGCCGGTCACTAATAACACTTTTTGCCGGTTTCCACAAATTGGGAACACTAAACAAAAACTTTACTTGTTATGGAATGTACTCTGGGCCCATAACCTTTTGAATAAACTTTCAGACTTGCAGAGTATAATTAAATGAGTGTAATTAATTATTTGAGAAAATAAAACACTGCTCCATGTGCAGAACAGAAATACAACTTCTTTATTACTACTGTTATGGTAGCCAACCTGATTTACAATATGTTTGGGGATCAGGATAGGCAACATTTCAATAGAAATATAATATAAAAACGTTCAAAAATATTATTCTTTAATAAATTGATATGGTCTTGATATAATATATACCAAGTTCTGAAATATGTAATGTATATGAGAGTTAAAATTCTTACGAGAAAATGTTCTGTTCTGTTATTTATGAATTAAACTTTATATTTGTTGGTTTTTATTTTAGATTTTCCACCAGAGAAGGACACTTTGGATATTATGAAAACAATAGAAATGCATTCATCTAATAAAGAACAACATAGAAGTCAACCTGCAGAAGAAAAAACATTAAAATGCGAGATTTGTTGTAAACAATTTGGAAGAAAAAAGAAGTTAAATCTACACATGAAAATTCATATTGGAGAAAAACTTTACAAGTGTAAAATTTGTTTTAAGCAGTGTATTAAAGCACAACATTTCAGAAATCATATAAGAACGCACACTCGACAAAAGCCTTATAAGTGTGAAATTTGTTTTAAGCAGTTTAGCGAAGCACAAAATTTGAAAAATCATATAAAAACACACACTGGAGAAATGCCTTTCAAGTGTGAAATTTGTTTTAAGCAGTTTAGCAGAGCACAAAATTTGAAACATCATATAAGGACCCACACTGGAGAAAAGCCTTATAAGTGTGAAATTTGTTTTAAGCAGTTTAGTGAAGCAGGTAGTTTGAAAAAACATTTAAGAATGCACACTGGAGAAAAGCCTTACAAGTGTGAAATTTGTTTTAAGCAGTTTAGCAGAGCACAAAATTTGAAACATCATATAAGGACCCACACTGGAGAAAAGCCTTATAAGTGTGAAATTTGTTTTAAGCAGTTTAGTGAAGCAGGTAGTTTGAAAAAACATTTAAGAATGCACACTGGAGAAAAGCCTTACAAGTGTGAAATTTGTTTTAAGCAGTTTAGCAGAGCACAAAATTTGAAACATCATATAAGGACCCACACTGGAGAAAAGCCTTATAAGTGTGAAATTTGTTTTAAGCAGTTTAGTGAAGCAGGTAGTTTGAAAAAACATTTAAGAATGCACACTGGAGAAAAGTCTTACAAGTGTGAAATTTGTTTTAAGCAGTTTAGCAGAGCACAAAATTTGAAACATCATATAAGGACCCACACTGGAGAAAAGCCTTATAAGTGTGAAATTTGTTTTAAACAATTTAGTGGAGCAAGTAGTTTGAAAAAACATTTAAGAGAGCACACTGAGGAAAAACCTTTCAAGTGTGAAATTTGTTTGAAGCAGTTCACTCAGTCAGGGTCTTTGACACGTCATATCAGATCGCACAGTGGAGAAAAACCACACAAGTGTGAAATTTGCTTTAAGCAGTTTATCACTGCACAATATTTAAAAGAACATATAAGAACGCATACCGGAGAAAAACCTTTCAAGTGTGAAATTTGTTTGAAGCAGTTTTCTCAGTCAGGGGCTTTGAAACGTCATATTAGATCGCACACTGGAGTGTGAAACGCCTTACAAGTGTGAAATTTGTTTTAAGCAGTTTAGCGAAGCACAACATTTGAAAGATCATATAAGAACGCACAGTGGAGAAAAACCTTACAAGTGTGAAATTTGCTTTAAGCAGTTTATCACTGCACAAAATTTAAAAGAACATATAAGAACGCATACCGGAGAAAAACCTTTCAAGTGTGAAATTTGTTTTAAGCAGTTTAGCAGAGCACAAAATTTGAAACATCATATAAGGACCCACACTGGAGAAAAGCCTTATAAGTGTAAAATTTGTTTTAAGCAGTTTAGTGAAGCAGGTAGTTTGAAAAAACATTTAAGAATGCACACTGGAGAAAAGCCTTACAAGTGTGAAATTTGTTTTAAGCAGTTTAGCAGAGCACAAAATTTGAAACATCATATAAGGACCCACACTGGAGAAAAGCCTTATAAGTGTGAAATTTGTTTTAAGCAGTTTAGTGAAGCAGGTAGTTTGAAAAAACATTTAAGAATGCACACTGGAGAAAAGCCTTACAAGTGTGAAATTTGTTTTAAGCAGTTTAGCAGAGCACAAAATTTGAAACATCATATAAGGACCCACACTGGAGAAAAGCCTTATAAGTGTGAAATTTGTTTTAAGCAGTTTAGTGAAGCAGGTAGTTTGAAAAAACATTTAAGAATGCACACTGGAGAAAAGTCTTACAAGTGTGAAATTTGTTTTAAGCAGTTTAGCAGAGCACAAAATTTGAAACATCATATAAGGACCCACACTGGAGAAAAGCCTTATAAGTGTGAAATTTGTTTTAAACAATTTAGTGGAGCAAGTAGTTTGAAAAAACATTTAAGAGAGCACACTGAGGAAAAACCTTTTAAGTGTGAAATTTGTTTGAAGCAGTTCACTCAGTCAGGGTCTTTGACACGTCATATCAGATCGCACAGTGGAGAAAAACCACACAAGTGTGAAATTTGCTTTAAGCAGTTTATCACTGCACAAAATTTAAAAGAACATATAAGAACGCATACCGGAGAAAAACCTTTCAAGTGTGAAATTTGTTTGAAGCAGTTTACTCAGTCAGGGGCTTTGAAACGTCATATTAGATCGCACACTGGAGTGTGAAACGCCTTACAAGTGTGAAATTTGTTTTAAGCAGTTTAGCGAAGCACAACATTTGAAAGATCATATAAGAACGCACAGTGGAGAAAAACCTTACAAGTGTGAAATTTGCTTTAAGCAGTTTATCACTGCACAAAATTTAAAAGAACATATAAGAACGCATACCGGAGAAAAACCTTTCAAGTGTGAAATTTGTTTGAAGCAGTTCACTCAGTCAGGGTCTTTGACACGTCATATCAGATCGCACAGTGGAGAAAAACCACACAAGTGTGAAATTTGCTTTAAGCAGTTTATCACTGCACAAAATTTAAAAGAATATATAAGAACGCATACCGGAGAAAAACCTTTCAAGTGTGAAATTTGTTTTAAGCAGTTTAGCAGAGCACAAAATTTGAAACATCATATAAGGACCCACACTGGAGAAAAGCCTTATAAGTGTGAAATTTATTTTAAACAATTTAGTGGAGCAAGTAGTTTGAAAAAACATTTAAGAGAGCACACTGAGGAAAAACCTTTCAAGTGTGAAATTTGTTTGAAGCAGTTCACTCAGTCAGGGTCTTTGACACGTCATATCAGATCGCACAGTGGAGAAAAACCTTACAAGTGTGAAATTTGCTTTAAGCAGTTTACCACCACACAAAATTTAAAACAACATATAAGAATGCATACTGGAGAAAAGCCTTACAAGTGTGAAATTTGTTTTAAGCAATTTAGCGAAGCACAAAATTTGAAAAATCATATAAAAACACACACTGGAGAAAAACCTTAGAGGTGTACAATTTGTTTTAAGCAATTTAGTGAAGCAAGTAATTAGAAACAACATTTAAGAGTGCACACTGGAGAAACGCCTTATAAATGTGAAATTTGTTTTAAACAGTTTAGTCTAAAGTCAAGTTTAAAAACGTATTTGAGAATACACAATAGAAAAGCCGCAAAAGTATGAAATTAGATATAAGCAGTTTATTTCAGAAACTACTGTGAAAGATTGTACATAGATTAGACATATGTGATTGCACACTGAAGAAAAATCTGTGTGAAGTTGAGTTTTATAATCGTTTTTCCCACAACAATAATTTGAAAAAACATTTGATGCAGCCTAGAAATATTCAGAGAATTCAGGAATTTCAACGGTCTAAGATGAATTATTTTTCATCGCATACAACGATAAACATTGATATATCATCTAACATTTGGTCCCGATTTTTAGAGTTGCCAAGTGAAAAAGTGTTTTGAAAAGTATTTCATACTCATTCAAAATTGTGTTATAAAAACAATAAATATATTTTAGCAATAAAGGTAGTTTATTAGATACCCCAGAAACCTATGAATTTTTAAAATACCCTTTAAAAACAAAAAAAAGGTCCCCCTTAAAAATGGCTTTGTTTAGAGTAGCGAAGTACCCTAACAGTTAGAGATACAAAGTGTGCGGCCCGGATGTCTGTAGTAAACTCCTTTTCCTTTTACTCTATGAAGGCCGATATGTAATTAAGATATGATCAGTGGGCCTCAAACAGTGGGACGTTAATATTTAATTCCGATCGCTTGAAAAGTAAAACTATTTAATTTCCTGTATTTTATGTTCAGTAATAATATTGTATTTTACAATATGTATATACAGGGCAGTTAAAAGAAGTGGGACGGAATATTTCGAAAAATCGAAATTATTTGTCGACATCAAATGTTCATCAAGGTCTCTACAAGTCTCTATTTTGCGTAGAGTGAAAATTATACGAATGGTTTTGCATGCAGGTAAATTGGAAAATACTTGCCTAGTTGCTGGTATGTCCATATTTGAATAAAATACATCCAAGACTTTACTTTCTGCAGACACTGTATTAAATATAACCTTGAAACAAATTGACACTAAATCACTTCGGAGTTTTCAGCAAAACAAAAGGTTTAAACATGTGTAGTCCAGTAATTACTACCAAAGCTATTGAGAGTATGAAGTAAAGTAATTAGACCGAAGGTACTTTATCGTTTAACTTAAACACGCCAAAAAGTCCGAATTGAATTTCCGAAACACTTTTTTGTTTCTTCTTTTTAGCAAACGATTTGTCCTATTCACTGTCTGATATTTCACTAGCAGAGTCGTCACTATCTGAATTGTCTATCCGAATAATTAGAGGCCGGACCTTATCTATAACTCGTTCGGTTTGAAAAGACTGAACGATTATGTCTTCCGCATGTCTAATACAATTTTGCCATTGTTCTGCCGTTATTTGTTCTAGCGATTCTTTCCATAAACCAAGAACGCTAGCGTCATCTTTTGTTTTGGCTATACCCCAAACTAACTCAATTGCATTATAGTGGCAATGGTAGGGCGGAAGTCGAAGAACTTCATGTCCATATTTAAGAGCCATTTGGTCAGTAACAAAATTTTTTTGAATTTTGTGCTCTCCACACCTTTGAAGTAAATCGACTTTTAAAAATATGTCACTGTGATAAATTTTCTTTTCTGCCAACCACAACTTTATTTCTTCTTTTGTCCAGCTGCTTGAGGGAAATCTCTCTTCTACTCTTGAGTGGTAGGATGCATTATCCAACACTGTTATGGATGGTCGCTCCAATTTTTTTAACAAATTTTCTTCAAACCATTCTTCAAATATATTTGCATTCATATTTCCATGGTAATCACCTGTATTCTTTGTGGACGAAAAAATTAAACTAGCGTCAGGAATAAAACCCTCATCATTTCCAGCATGAAGTATAATGTAGCGTTTACCATTACCGGAACGACTAGAAGAATAACATTTCGTGGTGCCATCTTGCCAAGATGATTTTGACATATTTCCTTTAGCGAAAATCCATGTTTCGTCTAACAATACAACTTGCCTCGGACTATCAGACATTTTATTGTTCATGAATTTTCTTAAAAAATGCCACCGTTTTGAAACAACATTAGAGAGTTCACACAATACTTGTCTATTATTTGTCTTTTTATATCGAAAACCTAAATGTTTCAACACTCTCCACAAACTTGTTAAACTAATATCACACACTTCCTTGTCTTTTATTTTTTGCAACACAGCATTAACTGTTACATGTTCTTTGGCTTTATACATATTATATATAATATTTTTAATTGCAAGTTTAATTGACTGGTGCAAATCTAAAGTTTTTTGGAGTTGGCGATTTCTCTTGCTTACTTTATTTATTTCATCCTCACTCATGTTATTAATTCTTCGGAATGTCCTCTCTGAGATACCGCAAGCATCGCATGTGCGTTTCTGAACTACCATAACAGATGTCAATGGACCTATATTATTTTTTTCCAAATTGAAATAACTTTCGACTTTTAGAACTAAACGCCGTTCTTCTAGAGATAACACTCTACGTTTCGACTGTAGTTTATTTTCTTCCAAATTACTCATGTTGCTTTAAAGTACCTCTTCACTACCCTACTATAAAAAATAGGTACTTATATACAACTACTACACCCTAAAAAGAACGAGGGTTGTACAACGGATGAAACAATCGAACACAAATTATTTAACAGCCAATGCTAAACAAGCATAAACACTGTATTGATTGTGATTGCAAAACCGTTCGCATGTTTTAAATAAGGTTTTTGCTGATTATGTATTTTGTTAAATTATTAAAACACAAAAATACAACCCACTACCATCAATTAATTTTTAACGATAAACAGAAGAGAAATATGATGACGTTTGAATTTGATCTACTTTGTCGATGACAGTGTCGTTAACAGAAAGATATTTGAAACAGCATAAATCATTTTTCAATGATTGTGTGGATTTAAGAAATACATTACTAAAAATTTAAATTTCAAAAAATGAAATTTGTTTTTAAAAAATATTTTTATTTCTAAGCTACAATTTTAATGCATCTAAACTGAACAAGACCAAGAATAATAATGATTTTTACAATGCAAATAACAAAGAAACAATACGACAACTTCTGGGGAGACTGCAGAGTAAGCCACAGGTGTTGGTTGCGATTCTGCCAGGTCCGGACTTTCGTACCATGTAACTCCTCCGTCCTTAAGAGGAAAAATAACGGAGGTATTTTTGGATTCCAAATTTTGGGGACATCTTTCTTCCAATGGAATTTCGTCAGGAACCCTCTTATTTTTGCAATACTTCTGGTATCTGGTGATGATGTAAATTATAACGATTGGTATTAATATAGATAAGATGACTGAACCGGTGCTGATAATGGGTGTAGTTGGAAAGCCAATTTCTTGTACTGGTGAAAGATTTCTGTTAATTTCGTATAGTCCTTCCATATCGATTTTGCTCAAATTGGTTACTTGTTTTTTTTTTTTTTTTTTTTTTTTTTTTTTTATTCAGTTTGATGGCCTTGGCCGAGCCAATTAGCCAGACAAATTTAAAGACAAACAATTTTTACAATCAGAGGAATTTTTTACAATTAGAGGAATATCATATAATCATCCGTACAATCTAACGTGCAATTAGTAATAATTAGCAATTAACAATTAATAATTAGTAATTAGTAATAATTCTTTTTTCTTTTTTAATTTTTTTTTTTTTTTTTTTTTTTTTTTTTTTTTTTTGCTGTAATACAATATTTACTTAAATATAAGTTAGTTTTAAGCTACAATTTATATTTACAGTTTTTGATATGTTCGTAAATCATTTTTAATAGATTGATATCTCTAGAGAAAATCAAATTGTTCAGGTAGACGGGAAGTGGAATTTTTAATATAATAAGATTATCATAAAATTTGTTTATGTTTACTGATTCGTGGGAACATTCAAGAAAAATATGTAATAAGTTACCTTCTTTTCCACACTTGCAATTAGGTGACTCCGCGAGACCCAACTTGTACATATGAAGGGGGGTAAGAGCATGATTAGATCTTAATCTGCTTATAACCCTTATGAAATGGCGATTTGATAGAGTATGAAACCATCTTTTTATGGGTATTTCAGGCTGCATTTGTTTGTAATTATTTCCAGTTCTCGTGTTTCGATAATATGTTTGCCATTTTTCTTTTTGATGCTGTTTACTAATTATATCAATGTCTGAAAAGGGGAGTAAGTTCAAGGGAGCTTCTTCGCCTATGTCTAGGGCAGATTTGGCTAGGCTATCTGCTATTTCATTGCCCTTAATGCCCGCGTGTCCCTTTATCCATGATATAATAATGCTTTTCCCTAAATTTGTAATTTTATTGTAAATAGTCATAATTTCTAGTTCTATATGATTTAGTTGTTTGGACCTATGTACGTTTGTTAGTCTGTCGACGACACTCTTACTGTCTGTAAATATTATGCAGCTGTACGGTTCGTTACTATGTATATGCCTTAATGCAAGAAGAATCGCTGTCATTTCAGCAGTGTATATCGATGATTCAGCTGGCAATTTCAATAATTTTTTAAATCCGCTTTGAACATTAATTAATGCACATCCTACTTTGTTTTGTACTTTAGATCCGTCTGTAAAGTAAAACTGATAGTTTGGCCATTTATGCCGTGTAAATGATTGAAAAGCGACTGGATCTAGATTACTGTCCATAAAAAAGGTATTAATATGTTTTGAAAAAAGCTCTTCTAATATATGGGAATACATAGGTGAAACTTGATTTTCATACGTATAGAAAGTATGTCGGTATTGAGATATCCTCAGGTAACTATTTACCAGAAGAGAACATTTTTTCTTTGTCCAATATTTATGAGTTAGATCTAAAATTGATAAAATATGAATATCCTGTAGATAGTTAGTATTTTTCCCTATGGCTCTAGTAATGAATTTATCACTTAAAAACTCCCGTCGAAATTTCAGAGGTGGTTCTATCGCCTCAACTTCCATTATATTAACAGGTGTAGAATTCAAATATCCAAGACAAAGCCGAAGGCATTTATTTTTTTGTATTTCTAATTTATTTAAATGTGTGTTTGCGGCAGTTCCATATAAATGACAACTGTAATCGAAAATGGGACGAATCATAGTACGGTAAAATAAAAGTGCTACATTTGGATCAGCGCCCCAGTTAGTTCTACAAAAGGCTCTTAGAATATTCATTGCATTTTCAGACTTTTTTATGACATGATGAATTTGATCCTTCCATAGGAGTTTTCTGTCTAAATAAGTACCGAGATATTTTATACAATTTTTAATAGGGAACTGAATTTGACCTACTTCCAGATGCCCTTGTGGAATTTGATGTTTTCTAGAGAAAATACAAATTTCAGTTTTAGATTCTGATATATCTAAACCAATATTTTCATAGTGATTAAGAACAGCTTTAATTGAGAGATCAAAATTATTTTTACATATATCCAATGATTTGTGGGCTGTGTAAACTACTACATCATCAGCATATTGAATAATTTTTGTTGGGCTATTAATACAATTTTCTATATCCATATTATATAAAATAAATAGTATTGGGCTTAATATGCTACCCTGTGGAAGTCCTATATTCGTAAGACGTGGTGGAGAGATGGAATGGTTGATTTTTAAAAAAGTTGATCTATTAGTGTACAATGTCCTCAGAAAACTAGCTATGGTGATGGGGAAGCCGATGTCTAATAGCTTTTTATGCATAATGTCCAAGTTAACGGTATCGAATGCAGAGGAGACATCAAGAAAAGCAGCCATAGTATACATATTATCAGTAAAGTTTATTAGTATGGATGAGACTAAGGCAGTTATGGCATCTTGGGTTGATTTTGATTTTCGAAATCCATACTGAGATTTTGGGAGAATATGTTCTTGCTCTAACCAATGTTCAATTCTATTTTTTATTAACCTTTCTAACGTCTTTAGGAAGCAAGAGGCTAAGGATATTGGTCTATATGATCTACTGCAATTTTCTGGCTTACCAGGTTTTTTAATAGGTATTAGAATATATTCCTTTCAGCTGTCTGGAATTTGTGACGTATCATTCCAAATGTCATTAAAAATATTTAATAATGATATTTTATAGTGGTGAGGAATATGGTATATCATGGAATATGAAATATTGTCTTTACCTGGAGCACTGCTATTTTGTTGACTAAGTACTCGCTCTAACTCCCACATTTTAAATGGTTCTTCTAAGCCAAACCTATCTCTTGACACTGTTTCGCTGTATTCTGGAAAATGTTGTGAAGGTACCCACTGTGGAGATATTTTCTTATGAAATTCATCTAGCCAGCTGGATTCTGGATCTATTGGAATCTTGTTGGACTGTTTGCGGTTTTTAAAAGTGTTTACTTTCTTCCACACTTCACTGATTTGTGTTTTTGAATTTAGGCTTTCGCAGTATTCTACCCAATTCTGTTTTTTCTTTTGTTTGAAAAGTTTTTTTGCGACAGCGTCAAGTCTCTTAAATTCAACTAAATTATTTCTTGTAGGATCTTGTTTATATTTTCCATATGCAATTTTTCGGTTATCAGCGGCGGTTTTGCAACTTTCACACCACCATTGGTTCGAAATTCGTCTCTTATGTTTTCCGTTAGATGAAAACTTTGGTATTGCTAAATTGGCTGCTTTATTAATGTTTGCTATTAGAGTTTGATAGTTTCCAGGAGGATTTACAGCTTCTAGTACAGATGTGTATAATTTCCAATCGGCCTTGTTAAGATTCCAGATCTTGTGATAGTTTTGAGCTGTAAATGAAGTTATATGTTCTGTTTCCATGTTAATGATAATCGGAAGATGATTGGATCCATGAGGGTCCTGTAGGACTCTCCAAGTAAAAAATTTTGAAATATCTTGTGTACAAAAGGTTAAGTCAATAGCGGATGGACTCTTACTAGTTGCTAATGTGGGCGATCCATCATTCAAGCATATCAAATTACAATGATCAATACATTCTAAAAGTTTTTTACCATAGCTGTCTTCAATTTCGCAGCCCCATGCGATACTGTGGGAATTAAAATCCCCACCAATAATAAACGGTTTAGGTATGTCTTTAAAGAATTCCAACCATTGACTTTCAGATATCTTGGTCTTTGGTTCAATGTAAACTGACACAATATTGATGGGATTTTTACCTCGGAGAATTTTAACTGAAATTCATTTGTGAGTGAAAGGATATCTATTTTTAAGATTTATTTCTTCGCATCTTAAGTTTGATTTTAATAAAATGGCAGTTCCACCATAACCGTCTGCCCGATCTGATCTAAAGCAATTGTAACCTTTAAAATTATAATAGTATTTTGATTTAAACCACGTTTCTGAAAGCAATGCTATGGAAATATTATTTTGATATAGCAGATATTCTAGATTTACTTTATTAGCTACTGCTGAACGACAGTTCCATTGCAGCAAATTTATGTTCGCGTTTGTGTCTGCGAATTTGAAGACAAGGTATGGTTTACATGTTTACTAATTAATTCCACAATTTCAGATTTTGATACATCGAAATTGTTTGTTTGTTTTATATTACTTATAATATTGAGAACTACTTCTAAAACTAAACTTATTGTTGCATTTAATTCCTCTGATTGTAATTTTACTCCGGCTGAGTTTTTTAAATAATGTTGACTATTAAAAATTCCCCCCGAGACAAAAGAGGTTTTTGGTTGTGTAAGTATTTCTTTTCTTGAAATTTCAATGGGATCAGGGCTGGTTGGTCTGTGCCTTTTGTTTGGGTTTGAAGTTGTAGGAGAAGAAAACATATAATTAGTAAAATTGTTATTATAGGATTTGGGTTGTAAATTGTGGGACTGTGAGTACTGAGGTTGAGAGGAATGATACTGTATTGTACTAGAAGGGGTAGGTCCAGATTGAGGCCGTTGGGAATAATTTGTCGAGGATATTTGACCACTTTCCATGGCAGAAGTATTATGAGCGACTATGTTTGCGTACGTATTTTTTGGGACCTGTTTATTTGCATCAAAGAAATTAATATTGCAAGAGCTCATGGTTTCCTTTACAATTTTTTGTCTTTTAAATTCTGGACAAGCAGACAAATTAGTAGTAAGATGATTTCCTTGACAGTTAAAGCACCGTGGTATGTAATCTGAATTTTTACAATCTTGTGTGGTATGGGACTCCTGACATTTGCTGCATCTTGGTTTACTTCGACACTGACCTCCCAGATGACCAAAACGGAGGCAGTTATAACATAATAATACTTTCTGGTTATACGGCTCTACCTCCTTGATAACTTTATTAATAGAAATATATTTTGGTAAGATTTGTGATTTGAAAATAACAATGCAAGACTTTGTGGGTACATATTCTACTATTTTACCTTCATCCGTAATTTTTTCTACTTTACGTTTTATTCTTTTGACATTAGATACTTCAAAAGTGCAATGTTGATCAAATTGTCTTATTTTATCTTTTATGTACGCCTCTGAAAAATCTTTTTCTATATCTCTAATAACACCTTGTCTATGAAGAATAAATTTTGGGATATACAATACAAAGTTATTTTTAACAAAAATATTTTCGTTTTTATTATTTATTAGAAAATTTGCTGATTTATAATCCTTTAACTTGATCCTAACCCTATTCCGACCTATAGAATCGATACTTATAATTTTATTGTCTATCTCCGGAAAGTTAGAAAGAATAATATCTCCGATTTTAAGAGCATTTAATTTACCTTTAAATTCGACCGAATTATTCTCAACATAAATATGATACGGGCCTAAATCAGTACTTACATACAAAAACTCCTGTCTTTCTTTCGATGTGTTATCGTTATCGATGGTCATTGCTGTTGTTGTTTGTATATCATTTGTATTTTTTTGACGTATATCTGGGGGCACTGGGTCGTCTGGGGGTTTCCCCCCGACTAACTGGTCCATTTAATTGTTCTTAAAACTCACAATCTAATTTTATTTTTACACCTAATCTGCAGATTTATAAAAACACAATTTTTAAACGAAAACAGTTTAATTTCGTTCCGCTTTGTCGATAGGCACGTCCGATTCGTAGGTGAACTAGAACACGACTGAATTGGTTACTTGATAATTTACCTTTTCAGTCGAGAAATTTTCTAGTTTTGGTAATATTATGATTTTTCCAGATTGGATTCGTGGATTGTTTGAAAATTTTAAGGTTCCAACTTCTATTTCACATTTTGGCGGGATTTCTATTAACGAAGGTTCTTTTATTTCCAAAAACGAATTGGACTCACATTTTGAGATTAATTTGACAGTACTGGATGGGATTATTAAGATCTGGTTCTCCATGACGTGCTCGATAATGGGTTCTTGTAGATTTACTTCAGTGGCGTAGCATTTTTCTGGGTTACGTCCATCAATTAATTTATAGGTGCAGGTATCTATTTGGGTGTAGTCCTGTTGGCAGTAGTATCTGGTTTCGAGGATGGGACATTCTTCTTTTATCGATAGTGATTTTTCTCCTTTTGTCAAGTAGGGATATAAAGGAATATATGTTTGATGATTTTGTATTACGGGGTAAACATGGAAAAAATCGTAATTTTCTGATTTGAATATAGGAACATGGATAGCGAATATAAGCTTGGATTCGTAAAAGGTTACTTCAGTACTGAGAAACAGATAGTATGTTAGCACATTGTTAAATTTTGCGATTTGTTCTTCTTTGTATATATGTGATAAATATGACATCATTTCTGAGATTTCTTGGGTAGATATTATTGAATTATGAAGAGTATTTAATTTAGAGAAAACGATCGAATTTTCAATATTGTCAATAAATGTTATTAAATTTTGGCAATCAAGATTAATCTGGTAAAGAATACTTTGATAAGTTATGTAATTATCCAAAGTGATTATTTTGATTTCTAATGAATATTTAAATTTTTCTATATTGTCTTGTAATTTTTGTTGATTTTGCCACAAGGTTGATAAAGATTGATTATAATGATTAACAAGCTTTTTGTACAAAGTTGACTGAAGGTTAAGTTCATGAATTACATTTTTCTGATTTAATTGTAAAATATTAATTGCTTTATCGTATCGTTCTCCATCGTCAGCATCTAAAGTTCCAAAAGCCCATTTATTAATTTTGCCTATTCCATCTATTAAACCTCTTTTAGAGCGAATATGTGGATGTAAATTTTCAAATTTTCTTTCGAGAATTTTTATTAAGAATTCGGTTCTTTTTGTCATTTGTTCAGCTAAGTTATGAAAAGATATAGGGTTAGAAGCATTACTTACTATTAGACTATTCTTAAGGATATAAAAATGGTTAGTTAAACTAGTTATCTGTTTAGTTACTTCCCTTAAATCTAGATAGTGTATAAAGGTATGCTTAGTGTAAATAATTTTACAGGGTCCTAATAGTATGGGTAACAAAGGATTCGTTATAGGAGTAATTTTTACATCTTCTCCTTCACATCTCCGTTGAAGTGCTAAGAATATCAGGAGCAAACACGTTGTCCGGATTTTCATTTTCCTGAAAAGATATTTTTTGTTTTACTCTGGGTTTTCTGATTATATTTTTATGGTAATTTCCTTTATTAGTTTGTAAGATAAGGCCTGAATCTTGGACTACTTCAGTCTTTTTAAATTTTGGTGCCTTTTTATCGCGCAATTTTGTTTTGACGTATGCAACGTCCTGGTTAGAGAAATCTGGAGGGTCATTTCGATTTTCATTTAATTTATTAATTATTTTTTCTTTTGTTTCTTCGTTTCTACTTTTTATTATTTCGTATAACTGTTTACTTGCTTTTTTATGGTTTTGTACATAGTATGATAAAATAAGGTTATCGTCCAAGTCGACAGGATCTGGACTGTTAATGTGTCCTTTTATTATTTCAAATGGGGTAAACTTAGTGATGGAATGCATTGAATTGTTATAGCTTAGAATAGCATGTTTTATTAATTGGTTAGGGGTTAATTCTTTATTTTCTTCTCTAAGACAGCGAAAGCATTCTATTAGTGTAGAATGAAACCTTTCTACGGGGGAGTTGGAATTACTATTTTTAGAAGTTGTGAAATGTAGTTCTATATGCTGAAGTTTACAAAAATCTTTAAGGTCATTATTTTTGAATTCTGTTCCACAGTCGGCAGTAATTTTATAAGGTAAACCGTGGTGGCTTACGAAGAGAAGTAAATTTTCCACTACGGAGGTGCCATTGACACTGGGTAAAGGATATGCTTGGACATATCTCGAAAATGAATCTATAATCGTTAAATATGATTGGTTAGAAATTTTAAAGACATCTACATGAATATGTTCAAAGGGTTTTGATGCAGTGGGAGTTAGACTAAATTTTATAATTGGAGGATTTCTATCGTATTTGTTTTTAAGACAAGTTTCACAATTATTTATAAATCGTTCGATATCTTCTGCCATTTTTGGCCAATAGTAACGTGATCCTAGGGACATTTTTACTTCATTTATGCCGCGATGTCCTTTTTTGTGTATGTGATAATACTCTAATTTTTCTTTCTGTTCCTGAGTATCTATTATGTCAGTTAAAAATTTTGTGGAATGTACAAATTTAAAAGCGGAATTTTTAAAATAATTCTGAACTATTACTACAAATGTTTCTGGTAAAATATTTTCTTTAAAGTACAACGCATAAATCTTTTTGGGATCTATATATTCTTTTACAAATTTAAAAATACTTTCTTCAATATTTCTTTGAGGTAAAGTAACATAAAATCTATTATTATCAAATATTTTTTCATTTTTGCATTTTATTTTATTTATTTCTCCACCTGTTAATGTAATTTGATTTTTATAAGTATTTAGGGCTTTTTCGGTTATGGGTATACCTAGAATGGGATTTTCTAAAGAGGTATGACAGGTTTCTAAGTCTGAGTCATCTCTTTCGGGATTTTCAAGAGGGGGTCGAACTTGTATGTCCGAAATAATATTTATTTTACTAGTTGATCCATCATTTAGTAAGGAGTCAAGGTCTCCTTCTGAAAGTTGCGATAAGTCGTCAAAGTTGCGTAGTTCGTTATCTATTATTTCATTTATGTCACCTAAATTAACGTCCATCGATTCCGTTTCGAGAGCATTTAAATCGGAATCTATTTTATAATAATTATTTTGTCTATTAGAAAATTCAAATTTATAACATTGATAAACGTTAGAATCGTATGGATAAGCGTTTATGGGTTTTAATAAAGTAATAGATAAATTTTTATTAGTTTCATTGACAAATTCTACTAAAGCTAAACCATCATTTGCTACAGTTAGCATTTCTGGTACATACATATCACCTAAAATTATGTTATCAATTAATATTTCACCGTTCGGTACGGTCACAGGGACTTCTTTTCTAATCTTCTCATAAGGGCCAACAGATATTTCAAACTTTATGTCTGATGGTTTTCTAAATTTAATAGGGATTATTGTGTCTCTGCTAACGAGACATTTATTATTAAAATCAATGTTAAACTTCATGGATAATAGGTCATTAACCCCGATCAAGCCATCATAAAACTCATGAAAGTCGTATAATATGTAGTGCAGTATGTTGTTTCGATTAAATTCTTGGAACGCCGGTATGGCTGCTTGGTATTTGATATCTTTCGTGCCAAGAGACGTAGAAATTGAAACGTTTGAAGAATATATGCAATCTGAATAAAATTGTTCAGCAATACTGGGTTTTAAGATTGATTTCGTACTACCAGTATCAATTAATAATTTTAATGGGGGATTAGAAGTAGTGATGTAAGGTAAAGGGTTATTAGAGGTTAAATTTAATTCGATTAAGTTAATTTGGTTTTCTGAGGTGGTTTCCTGAAAATTCTGAGGAAAATAATCTAAATCTACTTGCTCACCGGAATGGATATCTGCGTCGACGTCGCTATGCGTCTGTTCGCATTCTTGTCTATCGTAATCATTATTATATAATTCTTCAACTATAATATTCGGCTTTTGCTCATTATTTTGAAAATAGTTTCTATTAAAATTATTTGTTCTTCTGTTGAACGTTGAAGGGAATCTAGAATTTGTGGAAATATTCATCGGTTCCGGCTTTGGGGCGCGATGTTGGGGAGTTCGATTTGGTCTGAAAACATTCGTATTTCGGGAAGGTCCAAAGACTTCAGAGTTAGTTGGGAGTCTTTTAGGGGGTAGCTGTTGAGGCTGTACATTAATAGGTTGGCGAGGCCATTGGAAATTTTGGGGATAATTATTATTTGTATTAAAGTTTGGATTTTGGGGAATAGAAGAATTTGTTTGAAAATATTGATTATTCATGGGATTATAAAATTGCCTGTTTGAATTAGGGAAATTCTGATTTCTGAAATTGCCTTTATTTTGGTGCGACTTATTGTCATTATTACTTGAATAAAATTTCTCGAAATTCTCAAATTCATTTACATAAGCTATGGCGTGTTCTAAAGAAGCTGGTGCTTTTAAATGCATATTATTTTTTAATGTGCCGGTACAACCCGTAATAAAAGTGTTTAGTGCTGTATTTTCGCAAAATTGTATGAAAACAGCCTTTTGATTTACATCAAGATTAGTATCATTGCTAATTCTTTGTACTATATTACTTACTAACAATTGTAATCTATTTCCAAATTCTATTAAATTTTCATTTCTTTGTGGCCTAGTTCTAGTAAGTTCTTGTGTTAAGAATTGTAAATTACGTTTATCAGAAAAACATTGTATAAGCGCGGCTTTTAAAAGTGCCCAATTATTTATTTCTACCCTATTTCCTACCATAAGCTCAGCTTTTCCTATAAGTTTTCCTTGAATACATTCAAAAATGTGATCATTTAATTCTTGGTCATTATATGCTCTATATGTAATAATTAAGTTATCGCAAAGATAAATAAATTTATTTAAAGTATTTGTATCTCCATCATAAGGTTTAATATTTGAAATTTTTGACTTAAATAGTTCCCAATTAATGGGACGACGTTCGAACGTCGGCGTCGGCGTTGCCGTCGCTTGATTAGCTTGAACAGTTTGGTTAGTTGCCATTTTAATATTTTTATTATCTTTATTCTTCCTACCTTTAAAGTTAATCTTTAGATTCTTAAGAGATTCTACCAAGGAATCAGCGTCAATCATAAAATGAAAATATCGTCTAATAAACAATGTCTTAACAACCTATCTTCCGAATTTATGAAAAATAAATAAGGAAGGCAAGAAGGAACTTGGCACTCACCTCGATAGTCTTTGCCAACTACTTCTCCAAATTTGTCCACCCAAATGAAGGACTGCTGTCACTGAAGGGCTGCTTTCCAATGGGGGCTGCTTTCCACTAAACGGAATGTTCTTTGGATTTGCACTTAAGGCGTTGAAACACCAAAGTCCCGAAAAAGTCTGCTTTCCGATAGATACGAAATTCACAGTTTCGCGACTCGCACAAATCCTACTGACTGCGCCAAATTTAAATTTCAAAAAATGAAATTTGTTTTTAAAAAATATTTTTATTTCCAAGCTACAATTTTAATGCATCTAAACTGAACAAGACCAAGAATAATAATGATTTTTAAAATGCAAATAACAAAGAAACAATACGACAACTTCTGGGGAAACTGCAGAGTAAGCCACAGGTGTTGGTTGCGATTCTGCCAGGTCCGGACTTTCGTACCATGTAACTCTAACAAATTTTTTAAGTGTGTATAAAATCTTAACTGTCTTTTTTCCTGAGATTACAATTATTATGACACATGGTATTTACTCGTTATTTTTCAAATAATATGTTCTTGTAAATGCATAACTTTAATTATTGGGTAAATCTACATTATACGATACGTCAGAAGAAATTTTAAAAAATTAACATTGCAATAAAATTATAAACCAATAAACGATAACTTGTTGAGCAGTGCTGATTGAAACAACAGAGCAGTAAAATGTTATTCATAAAGGTAGTGTAAAATATATCGCCGCTTATCTGGTCCGCTAGTAATAAAGTTACCAGCATTTAATGGCAAAGCGGTCTTCTTAGGTGAAAAATCCTATAAGAGATTATCGTGAGCGTTTGGTTGTTGGGAGCGTGTAGATCAATTGCCAGGAAGTCCACGACGGGTGACTAAAACTTTTGTGGGAATTTGCGCTTTAAATGTGGTATTCCGTGTTTGATAAGGATACCGTTCCCGCGGGAAACCTGACAACGCTTTAGATGGATTGCTGTATATCCTGCAAAAGTAGGGATCGAGTGACAAAGTATCTGGTTAGAATTTGGATGTTATGTTTTTGCAGGATATTTTTGATGAGGGTCTCTAGGGAGAGCCCCTGGAAATTGACTGCACATAGGGTGAAATCCATAAAGGGGACTTTAATAATTGGGGTTGAAGGTCATTTAGACCCTATTGTTCTGACCAGACACATCTATGGCCGAAGATCTTTTCGATGACTCTGCTTGTATCCGCCGTAATCCGATATCGTTTTCCGGGGAGGATATTTTGCAATACAATTATATTGCGTTTGATGATATTTTTTATTTCTGTGGTTAGATTGAATGGTGTGATTGCCTTTTAGGTTGATAGGGGCTGTACTCGAGTTGGATTGGGGCAGGCGCTTGATTTGTGATTTTGGCCACAGTTCGGACATTGAAAGAACGTTGTCTGCATTCATGGATTGTGTCGCCATTTGTGCAGCATTTGCTGCAGTATTTAGGGGTTGAAATGGAATTTGTTCTGTGTGATGAATGAGTCAATTATATTTATCATTGAATAAATATTTATCATTAGTACATATAGTAGTCATGGGCGTAGAGATGAAAGGGACAAATATAATGATTGTTATTTTAAATTTCTTTTATGTATATATTTATATGTATGGAGATAAATCTCAAAAAAGGTCGATTTTATTTTTAAATTTAGATTTTTGTCATATATATGATACTAGTGACGTTATCCATCTGGGAAGAAAGAGTTATTCTTTCACCGAGAGTTAATTTAATAAGATTTTCACAATTTAGTGGGGATTTTGAAACGGTGCCACCAAGAATAAAAAAAATCCAGGGACCTAATGATTTATACAAGTGCTTTCAAATAATATATTAATTTCTCCATGGTCCCATTTAAAAGTATCTTACAAAATGGCGCCAATACGCTATTAATAAAATTGAGGCTTAGTTCAGTTACCTAAAAATTTAGTAATTCAAGTTTTAAGGTTCAGAAAAGAGTTGTTTGGGTTATTTCGTTTTTTTTTTTCACGTTAGCATATTGAATAAATTCATTCATTTTCGCTAGAATATATGTTGAATATGTTGTAATTATCTCCACAATTTATGAGAACAAACTATATACTAAAATTTTTGACCGTTTTAATATTTATTATTATTAAGGACTCAATAGTTATTGTCTGTCTGTTTTTCTGCCTTTATGTGCTATAACTATAAAGGAAAAATCCTAAAAACTTGATACTTGATACATAGCTTGGTCCAAGGTCGAACCCTATTGAATTTCTTCTTGTTATTCTTTATAAGCAATTCTGCTTGTTCATTGGCGAATTAATACATCTATGGAAGGTTGTCAATCCATCTTTTGCCCGGCCGTCCGATACTTCTGGTGATTTACCTCTTGCTATTTTGACGACACGGGTCTCCTCCATTCTGCTTATGGGGTTATTCCGTTTTAATTTTTTCTATTTATTGTCTATTCGCTAATACACTGTACGGTACATTTTCTTCTAATGTCTTCGCTTCTCTTTCGATCTCTTAGCGTATTTCCTGTAACTCTTCTCAGTACTCTCACTCTCATCTCTGCGGTTTCCAGTAGCCTTTGTGTTGTGGCTGTGTCGGGTCTTGTTTATGAGGCATATGTCATTATTGGTCTTACACTGACTTTAGAAATTCTTGACTTCATCTCAGTGTTAATGTGTCTGTTTCGCCATATAGTGTTATTAATTCATCCTGTCAGTCTATTTGCTTTTTGTACTTGATTTCTCACTTCTTTGTCCAAGACTCCATAGCTGCACAATGTAGCTGCACATTAGTAATAATGGTATTTTATTTCCATTACTTTTTATCAAAATATTGATTCAATCCTTCATTTACTATACTCCTATTACAGGTCAAATGTTGTTTATATACAGCAAACGATGCACCATATGCCTATATCTTATATACCTAATTCTGTTTCTCTTTCTGCTCTTTCTTACCTATAGCATTACATATGCAATGATTGTGCAGATTGACTCCCATATAAATGTGTAACGGCGAACGCGTGTATAGAAGTATAACTTCTACCGGCAGTCCCACTGGACTGCAACACCCGTTTTTTATGTATATGTTTTATGCCTCAAATATGCTTTGAAATAGTACATTAGAGAGTTATCAAGTAAAATTTTATCTTTCCGTTATTTTGACACGTATACGCTATTTGTTACGGTATAAGTTTTAACGGATAAGTAATTTTAGAGTTATCAAATGGTTGAATTGGTGCTTCACGTTAATAGTTTGCAGCTGTCAGTCAAATGTCGTATGTGACAGCAAAATAATTAATTAATATTATATTAATTAATAATTAAATAATAAATTTTTTTGTTTTCTTTCACCCAAAGTATATATTTTGTCTAGTTTTGTACATTTTGGGTTTCAAATTTTTTCTACAGAAATATGGAAGACATTTTATAACAAGCAATATTAGTTAAAGTAAACAAGTAAACAGGACATTCCAGAGGGTTGACTCCTCGCACTTCTTTTACTAGTAAAAGGTCATCAGTGCTTATAAAACGCACCCTTTTTGTCTTTTTCACTATTTCCGTGTTCATAATTGATGAATATAATGAAATATAATAAAATGTTTTATTTGTCTCGCAGATACTTAACCAAGAAAACAGAAAACACGTGTTAACTAATGCACAGAAATACAATTACAGAACAAGAACTTCAATATCCGAGTCCCGAGTCTTGACGAATTGGTGCGATTCGCTCGTTACCGTATATCAAACCCGCTATTTGACGTACGGTAACGGAGCCCGTAAACGTTAAAATTATTTGTTATTCAATTTTCACACTGCGCATGCTCCATTGCTAAAATAACGTTACCGTATTCTTCTAACAGTTTGATTTGATAATTCTCTATTTTTAGATTGAGTTTACCGAAAGTACAAGCTGATTATAGCTGCAAATGTCAAACATGGAACAAAAAATTTCGGTTTATCAGTGTTGACTTTTTTATAATGTAGATGCTGTATGGTTCAAATATACAAAGATAAAGCTTTAGAAAAGTATATTTTGTTTATATTAAGTTATGAATTCTGCAATTTTTGATTGATATGAAACAAGAATGAGTAATTCTTTGGAGATTAATTGCAGTTAATTATTAGAATTTTTTTTGGTAATTACCCTTTGATAGATTAGGGAATAGATTTGGCAATCGTCAAATCAGCAGTTGCCAGATTGCAACAGATCTTTGCAATTACTCTCGAGAGAGACAAATATTTACTCGTTATTGTTTCATATAAATTAAAAATTACAGAATTCGTAAAATAGTATAATCGATATGTACTTTTTAAAATCTTTATCTCTTTATATTTGAAGTATACTTTATGGAATCTGGTATTTTTTTAAAATATATATAAAACAAGGATAAATTTGGCAATAGTGTCAAAACCTTCGAAACGTCAGTTTCCAGATCATTTAGGAATTATGTCTTGCTATTTTTATCAAATTTGTGTAGGAAAATTTATAAATTTGTAGTAATTTATTTTTTTATAATTCTGTATAATTTCTGGGGTTGAGTTTACCGAAAGTACAAGCTGATTATAGCCGCAAATGTCAAACATAGAACAAAATATTTCGGTTTAGCAGTGTTGGCATGTTATTATAATGAGATATATGCTGTACGCTTCAAATATAAAGAGGTAAAGCTTTAGAAAAGTACATTTTGATTATATTATGTTATGAATTCTGCAATTTTTTATTTATATAAAACAAGAATGAGTAAGTAGTTGTTTCTTCTGGAGATTAATTCAGTTAATTATTAGAAATTTTTTTTGCAATTGCTCTTGATAGATTAGGGGATAGATTTGGCAATCGCCAAATCAGCAGTCGCCAGATTGCAACAGATGTTTGCAATTAATCTCGAAAGAGACAAATATTTACTCGTTATTGTTTATTATATGTATATTTACTCGAATTGATGAAATAATATAATCAAATTGTACTTTTTAAAAGATTTCTCTCTATATTTGAAGCATACAACATATGTATTCTAAAAACATCCCAACACTGCCAAACAGATATATTTTATTTCATGGTTGACATTTACGGCTGTATTCAGCTTGCACTTGCGGTAAACTCAACCATTTCTGGTTTCAATAGATGTATCTGTTAGTGGAAGTGAGTTTTGATTCTCTAATACTCCATTTACATTTACTTCTACATGGAACTAATCCACAACCTTCAATAAAATATTAATTTTGGTTTTAACCATCAGACCTGCAGTAATTAAAAAATTATATTTGTTCAAATTTACGTTGCAGAGAATAAACTATCATTATTGACAATTTTATCCATAAAATGTGAATAAGAAAGTAAAAATATATCGGGAAAGAGGTTTAACTAAATTTAAAAACTTAAGCTTCATTTAAATTATATTAAATTAAATTTAAATTCATTGAATTTCATTTGAAAACTTAAAAAGAATGTTTAATAAAAGTAATTAATATTATATCACAATGCTCTTTCGGGATTTATTAAACGACATGGCAACACTGGCAAATACAAAATTTTTCTTCACTTGTAGCTAACTTCACCGGAACTTTCTATATACTTTTACTTTTGCCAACCTTTTTGTTTGTTGAATAATTCGGCAAAAGTATTATCACAGTATAAATAACAATGTCTATACTGTGGTATTATATAGAAAGTGACGGTGAAGTTAGCTAGAAATGAAGGAAAGTTTTGTATTTGACCGTGTTGCCATGTCCTTTTAATAAATAACGAAAGAGCATGCGATATAATCTTAATTAATTGTATGCATTGTTTTAAATTGAAATTTTGTTTACCGAACACACAAATTCACACAATTTAAATGTAGTGATGATCTGAACAAGTTCCAGTAACTAACTAATTACATTAACAAAACGGTATTCAGGTACCATTTCATCCCAGAATTATAAGAAAATAGTCATACAATTGAAATCTGCTCTGAACATCTGTTGCAATCTGGTAACTAGTGTTTTGACAGTATTGCCAAGTTTATTCGCTAATCTACAAATGGCCAAATTTTTTCTAATAACTAACTGCAACTAATATCAAAAGAAACAAATAATCATTCGTTCGTGTTTTATATAAATTTAAAAAACAATTAAAAAATACCAGATTCTGTCATATCAGTAGGTTATGATTACGGGCACGGGGCTCTAGGCACAATGGATGGAGACTCGTTGTCAGTTGTCACCTTGTCACTACTTGCGACAGCGATCATTGTTGGAGCGTGCACAAACCATACAAACTGGTCTGGACACTGCCAACGCAATATTTTGTTCTGTGAAATTAAATTGATTGCTTACTTGAAGCTATCTTCACTGGGCCCAAATGTGAAAAATGTCCAAATCTATAATATAAAAATGAATCGCAAAATGTGTTGGTAAGCGCATAACTCAATAACGCATGGACCAATCTTAACAATTCTTTTTTTAAAATGTTCCTTGAAGTCTAAGGATTGATTTTACGGCGAGAAAAATTCGAATAATTTCCGGGAAAACCCTAAAACAGCCTTTTTCCTTTTCCCATACAAATATTTTCTAAAAATCTAGAGTCAATTTGAACTTTATTGCTATTCAATAAAGTTTATATTAAATTACAAGCACTCACTGTTGTCTGAACAATGTAGGTGTGTTCCTAACGCCGAGGAGTCAATCTGCGCTTTATTGTCGCTGCACAAAATTCAAATTCAATCAAATGTATGTGTGAGCGCGTTGGTGTGTGTGCGTGTTCGCGTTGGAGGATCTAATGGATCAAACAAATCGCGTTAAAAAGCGTTTATTATCTTTAATAATTAATATATTATTAATTTAATATACTCTATACACATACAACGTTGTTTTGGCTTAAAAGACTTGACTCCAAGTCATATCAAATTAAAAAAAAAGTTAAAAAAACTAAAACGTAGTGTTATATCCTCTTTGATTACATTCTCTTTCATAGACAAAGTAGATATTTTACAGACAACAACAACCTGTCTATTTGCCGGTGTACATTGGTGAACACACACTTGTTTTTCTTGGATTTTCTGATACCTTATCTACTCAGTTTTCTTTTGTCAATTTGATAAACGAAACAAATTCTCCAGTTTTCTTCGATTTATTTTGTAGATTGAAGTAATTTAGGTAGAAGAATCCGAAATGCTACAAACCAAACTAATTACCGATCTAATCATATTGCACAAGAACGTGACGACCGAAATGAACGTGAAAGAATTCGTATATCACGAACGCGGGAAGCGAGAACGAGAGATTCAACTAATAATCGCAAGTTTGAATCGAGCTGCTTTCAGTTACGATTTGTCAATTGACTACAGTAATTACCAATGTAATACTATTGGATCTATGAACTTGGTTTCATAGATCCATAGAAATGCATTATAAAGGGTTTTTATGAAGAACATTTGTTCGGAACACACTGTAATTGTAATCGAACGAATGTGATATTTTGGCATAAATTGGTAACACTTATTTGACAGTTGCGGTGTTGACACTTTTTGTACTTTATTATTTTGAATTTTAAAGTGAATACCTCTTGTTTTATATTTTTACCTATTTAATAAAATCTGTTCTTTTTAGAACAAGATGAGTGTGTTTTATTTCAAAAATGTCACGTAAGAATTTAAATAGTCGTTATAAAGAGATGGTAGCTTCTTTAATTCATTATTTTAAACAGGAACGTGATAATAACGGCCCCATTCTACCCTTGACTGCTGTTAGAGAAGTATGTAAATGTATGTTTTGTATATTATTGTAGATGCTTAAAATATACATTCTTGGTTTAGCGTGTAGCTGCTGCTTTAAATTTACATATTTCAAATGTGAGTTCTATTTCTCAGGTCGTAAAAATTAATAAACTTCTTTATACGACGCATACAAACGGCTAAAATTTTTTTAACAAGATTATTTTTTAACTCTTGTTTTGTTTCTATTTATTTACATTAAATATTAATTTGTTTTGTTGTATAATCCACTTTTGCAATAATTATGTGACCTATTTGATTTAAAATGGATTCAGGATTTTTTTATACTTTGGCAACTATGTCAACTTCTATATCTGTCAATGATAATGACGTGCAACGGTAAGTAAATTAGATGGAATGTAGTTTCTTATGATTTAATGCATTTAATGCATTAGTTAGTTACTGGAACTTGTTCAGATCGTCACTACATTTAAATTGTGTGAATTTGTGTGTTCGGTAAACAAAATTTCAATTTAAAACAATGCATAAAATTATATCGCATGCTCTTTCGTTATTTATTAAAACGACATGGCAACACTGTCAAATACAAAATTTTCCTTCATTTGTAGCTAACTTCACTTTACCGGCAATTTCTATATAATTTGGCGGATGAGTTCACGGTTCGTGGACTTACTACGGTTGCCTCTTCCGACTGGGGTGGGGATGCTTGAGCTACGTAACCAGAGTACACAAGAATACAAAACCTATTTATTCGCCATTGAAACTAAATGTAGAGGGTAGGTCGATTGCAGTGTTGATTGGTTGAAGGGGAAGTATTACGTCACGAGAGTACAGTTTCGGGCTTAATGTTCATTGGTTAGGCGAAAGAGGCAACCGTAGTAAGTCTACGAACCGTGGGTTGAGTTTACCGAAAGTACAAGCTGAATATAGCCGCAAATGTCAAAAATATTTCGGTTTGGCAGTGTTGGCATGTTTTTATAATGCATAATATGTTGTATGCTTCAAATATAAAGAGATAAAGATTTTAAAAAGTACATTTTGATTATACTATTTTATGAATTCTGCAATTTTTAATTTATATGAAGCAATTACGAGTAAATATTTGTCTCTTTCGAGATTAATTGTAAACATCTGTTGTAATCTGGCAACTGCTGATTTGACGATTGCCAAATCTATCCCCTAATCTATCAAAGGGTAATTGCTAAAAAAATTTTTAATAATTAACTGCAATTATTCTACAAAGAAAAAAATATTTACTCATTGTTGTTTTATATAAATCAAAAATTGCAGAATTCATAACATAATATCTTAAAATAGGAAATTCTACTCTCTGAAACTTTTATTATAGTGAAATTTTTAATTTTAGACAATCATCTTGAACAAACAAACATAAACAGTTCGATTTCAGTTAGATAAGTTCAGATAAATTTAGTAATTTAGCAATTTTCGGAACAAGATAGATAGATGCATATAATGTACACTACACTGTAATGTAATACCATAGAGTAAATAACAACTGTGGTAAAAGTCTATACTGTGGTAATACAGTATATCGATTTGTATAATTGTTCTAAAACTTGCTGAATTACTAAATTTATCTGAACTTATCTAACTACACGCACACACACACACACACACACACACACACACACACCTCGCGCAAATGGGACTACCGGCAGTGCCGGAGAAATAAAAAAAACTGAATATTCGCATTCGCGAATGTCAGTGGCATATATTCGCATTCGCGAATGTTCAAAAAATGACATTTGTTACATCACTAGTATAAGATCAAAAGGGGGATGGAATAATAATCCAACTGCCAGACAATTCACTGCTGCTTATAAGAGGTTATTAGTGCGTAGTGAAATTCGGTCTGATGGTTTAGGAAATTGTGTTCCATTGGACGATATTCCCATTCTAAGTGGTTTAAGTCGATTTAAAAAACCTGAGTTTAATATTTGTTCACCTGAAGCTCGATTATTAGAAACATTTTATGAACAATCTTTAGAAACTATTTGGAGCGAACATGACTAGTAATGAATTCGACTATAATTAGCGAGTGTTCCATTCAAATAATTACTTGCACAGCAGGTTCTTTAAATTGTGTAGATGCATTGTCTGGAAACAAATTAAATTATTTAAACTCATTAAGTACAAAAAAAAAATCAAGAGGGATTAACATATATGTCCAAAGATGTGATTGCAATTTGCAAAACATCGGAACATTTTTAAGAATAAACGAGCAAAATTTGGGAAAACCCAATTTTATCTCTATTCTAAAAAATACAATCATACTCAGATGCGTTCAATTTAAACAATATTTTTGCAATCTACAAGAACATATTTTAGGGTGTGCTTCTAATCATATATATTTTTTAATTTTTTTAATTGAAGCAATAGTGGACAAATATTTAAACGTAATGAACAACGTAACAAAAAAACAAAATGAATTTGATAATGTTATTCGAAATAAATATAACAAATTAATACTGTTTAGTGGACAATAAATCAATAATTTAAAAAGTTGTTTGCTTTTATCACATCCCCGAATCCTTGTTTATTTCGACCTATGTGTAAAAGTTCGACAAATTAAAAGACTGTCATTTATTTAAATCTTTTGTGTACGTCTTGCATAATGTTTGTAAAATTAATAAAATGTAAAATTAATAAAAATAGAAAATTAAACTAAATTTATGATTACTATTATTTGGAATTAAATTATGTAGTTTTATATTGTTCTTATTGGCCTAGGTGATACGCCACTGTTACACGTGTTTGGTGCTCACTCGGCTTCACTGTAGTTATCGTTGCGGTCACTCCTTTGACGAGTAGAACTCCCTACTCTAAGCATAATATAAACAAAATGTACTTTTCTCAGATTCATATTTTTATATTTGAAGCATACAGCATCTACATTATAAAAACATGCCAACACTGCTATACCGAAATTTTTTGTTCCATGTTTGACATTTGCGGCTATAATCAGCTTGTACTTTCTGTAAACTCAACCACTTTGTCCGACATGGTAATGCAGTAGTGCACCTAGAATTTGTCTCTGGGGGGGTTTTGGTTGGCCACCGAAATTTTTTTTATGCTGTTACCTCCATTTTGAGTCTTAAAATGTGTTAAGCTGGATTTATAGTTTGACGGACTGTAGACGTAGATGCACTGCAGACGTGACAAACGGACTGTAAATATTATTTCAATTTATAAATCGAAGGAGTGGAATTTTTTCGCATGAGTAGAAACAGTGGCTAGAGTTGGTGACCATGATACTATAATATTCTTTTATTATTTATTACTATTATTTTATAAATTCTTAACGTTCATTGTAGCAAATAATCAACAAAATCAAAATTCGATTATGTTGATAAACAACTTTACAAAATGGTGGGCGGGCCAGACAGTTCACTTTGGTTGACAGCACAAAATTCTTCCTTTTGATTGGCCAGACGCAAGTAACGCACTGTAAAAGATGAAAGTTGGCCAACTCTTCCGTTGCAGTGCGTTTCACTTACGTTCCGTCATGCGTTTACGTTCATTTATAAATAAGAGTACATAAAATTCTATGTTGATCTTTTTCCAGTGCGTCTACGTTTACAGTGCGTCAAACTATAAATCCAGCTTTAGTAACAGTGTCGGAATAGGGTCCTGGGGGGGTTTAACCCCCAAAACCTCCCGAGTGCGCCACTGCATTAATGCCATTTGGTGCGTCTTTCACAGAGATGCTCTCTTACATATCTCTGGACTTTCACATTTAGTCCCAGTGAAGTCAGCTATAATTGAGCTGTCACAGAACAAATTTTTGACGTTTGTCTATGTCTATAATGTATATGTTGTAGGCTTCAATAACAAATAGAGAAGCTTTCAAAAATACATTATTATTATATGAACTATGCAATTTTTTTATATACAACACGAACGAATAAATACTCGTTTCTTCTCATATTAATTGCAGTTAATTATTACAAATTTGTTTTGGCATTTACCTTTGATAATAAGCTGACACACTTGGCAATCCTCGAATCACCAGTTGCCAGATTGTTACAGATGGTCACCAGATGTCTGTGGAAAGTACCTGAATACTATTCTTATTATTTTTTGAAAGAATTTCTTTTTTACTGTTAGTTTGTTAACGTTTTATTGGATTTTTATTAATTATAAATCACATGCTCTTTCCCGATTTATTAAAAAAACATGGCAACACAGCCAAACGCCAACATTTCGTTTTATCATCATCGAGTTAGAATCTATTAGCGTTCTATGAACTTTAATTGACATCTCAATTATAGCTAACTTCACTGGGGACTGGGACTAAATGTGAAAGATGTACATGCCATTTAATACACTAATGTCTAGAGCCCGACCCACTACTCTGAGCCGCGTAATGTAGGTTGCCTATTATGAATTTGAATCGGGGAAATTACTGACAGACTTATGCATGACGTCCGACATCGGATAATCATTTTTGACTAAAATAGATGTTAATAATTATTTTTCTTCCAAAACGAATTGTCATTAGAACAGGCAATTTTAGTTCTATCATATAATGATTTAATGACTCCCTTTTTAACATTTATGTTGTGATTTGATTTATAATTTAGATATATGTTCTTATGTGTTGGTTTTTTGTATACATGAGTCCCATGTCCACTATTTTCCTTTGAGATTAAAACATCCAGAAAAGGCAACGATTTATATTATTTCTTTTCCATTGTAAGTTTTATTGACTCCTTTTTATCTTTTATTTATATTAATCAGAAGTGTGTCCAACAGATCATCTACGTATTTCCAACGTATTGTGAGCTTTAAATTTTGATTAGGAATATTTGTTTTGAAGTCTTCCATCAATATATTAGCTAATTATGGATTTAAAGCACAGCCCGAAAATTTTATTTATAGAAATCATTGTTTAGATGAAAATAAGTGTTGTCAGTAGATAATGTCAACAGTTCCGTTATAGCTGACACATTTAATTTGGTTCTAGTTGTTAATCTATCATTTTGCAATTTGTCCTAATTGTTTTCAAAGTTTCATCTAATGGTACATTTATATATAGACTATTTATTTATATAAAAACTTACTTAGAAAATATTAAATATAAAAATCAATGTACCAAATTATATTAACATTTAAAAAATATTGATAATTTTAATGACATTTGTGATTTTTTTTCTATCTAATCGTTGTTTTATTTAAGTCAAGCATAGCCACAGCTATACAGATCCCTGTTTATAGTAATAACTTCAGTTTGTTTTTGAATAATACATCTACAAAAAAGGTGCTACATATTTGATTCATTCATTCCTTGTAATGTAATTTCTTTGGCTTGCTTAAAAACGTTTTAGAGACCTTTTCTTTGTAATATCTATAAATGAATTTATATAACTATTTTTATAACTAGAAGAAGTTACAAAACGAGCACGCCACGTTATACAAGATATGATTGGAGAGAAGTGAGTTATATTTCTTCTGGACCAATTCACCATAAATTGACTATAGACTGGGAGAAAGAACTTCCACAGGATACGAGTAAAGCTCCCAAGTATCTCGTTACATTTGACGTATCCGGTACAGATCATCTAGTAGAGAAACCGTTGGAAGAATACATAACTGGCAGCTCCTACATAGGTACTCATATAAATGAATAATTTCCCCGTTTCGAAATACATTATTCAGCACAGTTATATAAAAATTATTTATTAAATGATGGTTAGTTCCTCGACAAGCTCTGGCTTTTAATATGTTTTGTTGCGCATATGAACATATATCCAAATTATAAATCAAATCACAACATAAATGTTAAAAAGGGAGTCATTAAATTATTATATGATAGAACTAAAATTGCCTGTTCTAATGACAATTCGTTTTTGGAAGAAAAATAATTATTATAACATCTATTTTACTAAAAAATGATTATCCGATGTCGGACGTCATGCGTCAGTCTGTCAATAATTTCCCCGATTCAAATTCATAATAGACAACCTACATTACGCGGCTCAGAGTAGTGGGTCAGGCTCTAGACATTAGTATTTAATACACACAAATCTTTGAAAAATTAATTGGGCTATTTTTTTAGTAAAAATAAAACATCAAATTTGGACTTCCATTTATAAAATGGAAAGAAAAGAGGAAAATGAAGATACAGTAACAAATATTAAGTTTGAGAATAGTATTTTTGACAAGTGTGAATTCATAAAAAAAGAACCTGCTCCAGTTTATCAAGATACTTATATTGAAGACTATGGACATGGAGGTTCTGAAATTAGTTTGGACCAAATTAAAACAGAAAAATCAGGTGAAAATATGACATTAGAACAGAAGGAAGATGATTTAGTAGGATTCCAGTATTCTAATAGTGATTTTGATAATATAAAACAAGACCATTCTAATAAGGGAAGTCAAAGCAGTGATCATGGTATGTATTTTTACATACATTATCTATACAAAGGGTTGTGAAGTAATATTTACCATATAAATATTTTAATTTTATAAATTTTCTTTGAAATAAGAATTTCTATTCTTTATTCACTAAGTAGTAAATGACATGTAAAAATATTGTTGCCTAAAATGTCTATTATTATGGGTAAATTTTTTTGTGTACAAAAATGGTCAAATGACTAAAAAACTGATAAACTTATATTTATTTAATAATGCAGTTATCCTCAATATATAGAAAAACAAAAGATTTCAATATTACATGTATCTAAATCACATTAACACTGTATATACATTAACATTAAGGATATCCTTTATTTTATTTAAAATAATTATTTATGAAATATCAATAAACTCCAAATTCAGGTAGTGAATAGTTGCCAATACCAACATACAAGATAAACTGATAACTGACAGACAGTCAAAAATATTGAAAACTATGAAAAAGTAGCATGGGCAACAAACTCACGTAAGCCCTATAAATCACCAGGAATGGATGGTATATATCCTGTGTTATTGCAAAGAGGGCCAGAACCTACAGCAAAATATGCAATGTACTTAGAAGAAATGTAGCTTTTTGGAACATACACAGTAGAAACATTGGTACACTCTCCAGTACATCAAGAACAACATGCCTATAGCAGGGAATTCAACTGAGACAGCACTCGACAAGTAATTCTGGTGTGGGGGCAAAACTGGACATGGTGTGGGGGCAGGAATATATTCCAAAAATCCAAAAATTAGAGAAAGCTTTGCCTTGGGGAGGAACTGCATCGTTTTTCAATTGGAAATTTATGTAATACTGCAGCTCTTAAAAAGAGCTGCAGTATATTACAGCAAAAAGAGCTCTTAAAAAATAGCAGATCCATACAAAAGGCTTATCAGGAAGTGACTTCTACTGAATAAACTGGGAGACAGGAACAAGACTGAGCTTGTCTGGGTACATCAGGGCATTGAAGGCAACGAAAAAGGAGAATAATTTGCAAAAAGAGGATCGAACAAATCAAGTGAACTGATTTTAATCCTGGGAATACCAAAAGCTGCAATTCGTAGGGTTGTAGAGGACTTAATAAAAGACAGCCATGACTGATATTGGGAGAGAATCCCAAAAATAAAAAACAATGGAAAAATCTTAATTTATAGACCATATAGAAAAAGAAGAGAGGAACTGCTTCATATGGACAGGTACAAACTGAGAACAGTAACTGGATTGTTAACGGGGCATGCACTAGTAAGAGAATTTCTAAATAAAATAGACATTTCCAATGGAGAATTTAACTGCAGACTCTGTGGTAAGCAACTAGAAACTGTAAAACATCTATTATTCATTGACCATGAGGAACTGTACTGTAAAGGATAAAAACTGTATGGGCAACCAAGAGGACAACTGTGTTGTATTTAGGACACACCAAGCCAAAGACCTGTACAAACTTCTACAGGGTACAAAAATTCTAGACTTGGTGTAGGAAACACAATAAGCTAGCTTCAGTGATAACAGAAATCTTTTTGATCAGATTGGCCCAGAGAGACAAAAAATACCTGACAAATGGAAAGCAGTATATTAGTACCTGTTTACAAAAACAAAAGATATATGCAACAATGCAGGAATTTCTTTCTTCTTTATGTGCCTTTTCTTCTTAGAAGGTTGGCACCCATAATAGCCATTAGGATCTTTGATGTTGCTGTTGTCAACAGTTCTGTAGAATTGCAGTTTAACTACCTTGTGATGGAGGGTTTCCACCAAATGGACATTTGAGTTTATGTTTCATTTATTTATTTATTTATTTTATTAATTTATTTCAACGGTAGAACCATTTACAATAAAATACAACAAATAGTAAAAAGTAAAGATTATGTACAATAAACATAAAAACAATAACAAAGAAACAATTAAACACTAAACATTTGTACATTAAAACAGTATATCAAATCAAACAAATATCAAATTAGATTCTTAAGTTGCCTTTTGAAAACATTAATGTTTGGACAGAATGGATCCAATAGGAGGTCATTGCAAGAGCTAAGAATTCTGGACAAGGGAAAATGATGAGCATAATCAGTCCTATGAAAAGGAATATATATATAAGAGTGCAGTGTGTCGAGTTCTATGTATTGTATTTAAGTACACATTAGCTAATAATGGGGGGCAATTAATAACATTGTTTAGAATTTTAAACAAAAATAACATATCAGCTCTCAACCTGCGGTTCTTCAGTGTAGCAATGTTAGACTGAGACATTATTACAGAATAATCTATGAAATAATTTTTAGTATTTCTTAAATTTATATGTGCTTTAAAAGCTAATCTTAGAAACTTCCGCTGAATGCTCTTCAATCCATCAATGTAGACTTGATGAAATGGGGACCAAACAACAGAGCAGTATTCAAAACCTGAGTGTACCAGAGAGCAATACAATAATTTTAATACAATAGGTGAGAGATCATGACTGTTATGATAAATAAAACCAAGACTATGAAATACTGTTTCCTTAATTTTAAGAAAATAGCTTCTAAATGTCAATGCAAAATCCAATAATACTGAATCCAATAGTACATCATTAAGAACATATCTATTAGCTATTAGATATTTCTACAACCAAATGAAATACAAGAACATTTAGTTTGATTTAAGCTTAAACCATTTTGTTTTGACCATAAACATATATATTATTTACATCATCTTGTAAGATAGCTCTATTGGATTTATCACGTATACAACGAAATAACATAAGATCATCAGAAAATAGCAGAAAGTGTGAGTTTTGATAGCCTTACTAATATCATTAATGAACAAGTTAAAAACAAGGGACCACAATGAGACCTTTGTGGGACACCAGAACAACAATGGAATTCTTTAGAAATATAATTGTTAATATGAACTTGCTGTGTATGTCCCATCAGAAAATTTTTAATCCAATTAACAATTGGGTCACCAAAGCCAGATGCATGAAGTTTATGGACCAAAAGGTTATGATTAACCTGGTCAAAGGCTTTTAAGAAAGCAGTGAATTTTATTTTCAAATGCACTCAACAAGTATTGTTGGTAATTCAGAAGGTTTGTTACTGTTGACTTCCCATTAGAAAATCCATGTTGTTCATCAATAATTATGTTTCTGGGAGCCTAGGTGAGATTTATCAATACCAATTTATCAAGAAGTTTCGGGATTGCTGATTAAATAGTTATACCTCTATAATTGTTAACACACTCACCATTGTCAGATTTATAGATAGGTGTAAGAAAACTATTTTTCCAATATTGTAGAAATACAGATGATGCCAATGATAAATTGAACATTTGTTGTAAAGGTTTACAAAGGGAAAAAATACAGTTCTTAATAAGTGCTGCAGGTATACCATCAGGCCTTGAAGAATATGTAGTTTTTAAACTCATAATCCCCTCGAAATCATCAGTCAGACTATTTATAGATTATAGATATAGATTGACTATTTCATCACCATTCTGATCTATTACATTCCCACCTTCATTAGGCATTAGATTAGGATAAGCACTAGACCCACATTTAGCTCTAACGTGGCTCCAAAAAGAGTGGGGATTACTTGAAATATTTGCTTGAATATTCTCTAAATAGTTCTTATAACATACTGCTTGTAATGATTTACATCCTTCCTTTAACACCGAAAATTCCTCATATGAATTGCCTGATGCTTTAATATTCCTGTGAGCTATTTTTTTTCTGTATGACAGGCTCAATAAATTCTCGCAAAAACCAAACTGGAAAGTTTAGTGATTTAAATAATTTGATAGGAACAAACATATTGATGGCATCATATAAAATATGGTAAAAATTTTCTCTGCAGCAATTCATATCTCATTCATATAGTATCTTGTTCCAAGGAGTTGAGGCTAAATATTCATTTAAAACTTGATAATTACATTTTTTAAAATCATGATAGAAGACATATTTAAGAAACAAATTTAAATTGACTGCATGTAACAATATAGTATAAGCTGAATGATGTTGCAAAGTATTCAATAGAATATCAGTTGAAATCGACACAACTGCATCCCTCTGAGTACAGAAAACTAGATCTAAAAATTTATTATTAAGGTTAGGCCAAGTATTTACTTTTGACATATTTTGAAAATTGTAGCAAGTACAAATAATATTTGCTGGAGAGTGATGCGGACACTCAACTGTAACAACATTATTAAGATTCTCCCAGGATGCCTCAGATAGGTTGTAGTCACTGAATCTATCCGCTAAGTTCAACGTACAGGTGGAATACTCCTCATATAGTGTCCCAGATGACTGTAGGAAAGTACACAGCACCAATGACTAACTTTTTTGTGCCACACATTACCTGTGTAAATTCCACAGAGGAATCGATAGGCCTAACCATCATTGAAAAAAGGTGCTTATGAACAGCAATAAGAACACCACCACCATGAGTCTTTGAACTAGTTTGAGTGTCCCTGTCATGTCTATACTCATTAAATTCACTCAATCCCAATTCAGCATCTAAGATTCTAGACTGTATCTCCACAAAAACTGCATCGGTTCCTTTGACATCTACACAATTTTGAATGTTATCATTTCCAGCACTACTTACTGATTTGTTGCCAGTGTTAGATTCTTTAATAATCCTAAGATCTTTTTTTAGATCATCATCGATTATTTCAAAACTTGTTTTTAAACTTTTCATCTCCACACTTATCTTACTAATTTCCTCCTCTAATTCTTTAATATTCTGGGTGCTGGCAATTTTCACTTCACTTAAACCGTTTTCAAGCGCACTGACACGATTGTTTAGATTTAGGGCGTTCATAATCCCAGGTACACAATCCTTACACAAGTAAGGCATGATTCTGGTAGCTAACAATAAACAAATGTTTGTAAAACAAAAACAAAACTGAAACAAAACCAAAACTCTTGTTTCCATTAAACTGACCACGTTTGTCGAGTTTTGTTTTTGTTTTCGGTCTTTTTCCACTAGTTGTCACGAGGAAGTCAAAGTACAGTTTTTTCTTCAATAACCAACCAACATGTTTAGATCCACGTTGATATTGTGAAATTAGTTTTTTAAATTTTCTTTCAGTTTCTATCCAGTTTTTATTAAACAATTAGACAATTTCTTTGTAGGAATTCATTTTTTAATTCTATTTTTATAGATGCCATCCTTTGGGTACCACAAATTTCTATGTTCCCGGGAGGCATCTATTAAGGTACATATTTCTTCAGTAGTCCACTGCTTTTTGGAAACTTTGCCACCTTTAGAAATTATCTATTAAATTTCACTTAATTCTGTTTAATTGACAACAACTAATTTACTACAAAATTCGTAATCAGATTAATAAGGCGACAATAATAAATACAACTGACCATCTACTAAACAGACTCGAGTTTCAAAACACGCTGAAACCTTTTGATGTTACCGCTTTCTTGGAACTGATTCAAAACACGAAAGTCTTCAAAACATTTGCGAAAAGTTGCTGTTTTGTTTTATTCGATACGAGTTTGTATTTTGTTTTGTCCGTTTGGTGGAAAGCCGCCATTAGATTGTTTAGCCAGGAAATACATTTTCTACATGATCACGTGCAGTAGTTCGTAGCGCTTACCTCTCATAACATGGCGCAAATATTGCAACTTTCTTATTTTGATAGTGTTTAAGACTTATTTTTGTTTTCTCATTCGTTTCTATACTACGTGTTTGTAACTCTGTTCACTCAGCTCTGACAACATCGCTTTGTATTTGTGCCGGCTTCGGTTTAAATCTACTAGCTGTTTTGTTTATTTTATCAATATATCCTTACTTCTCTCTATTATTATCAGTGTTGCTTTACTACACTGAATATAACTTTTATCGCAGTGAATTTTAACTTGTTTTATTGCTTTTCACTTTATAATAATCACTTGGTATTGTTACGATTATCATTGTCTTCTACCAATTTCAATGCTTATCGATAAATTTCGCAAATGGCGGTTATCTGTTCCCGTGGTGTATAAATTTTATCAATAAAAATAGAGTAATAGGTTATTTAATGTACATTTTTAATTCTTTTTCTGTTTTTTTTGCTACAAACTCAGGTAATTGAGTTCAGTTGGGTTTATACATAAAAAATATTAGTCATTTAGCTATTTGAGTACACATAAAATTATTATAAAAAAACATTGTAGTTTAATACTAATAATAATTTTAATTAAATTGAAGTAAAACAAGAATTTAGTCAAGACTACTGTAGAGTAGAAATATATTGTAATAAGGTGAATGATGCTCTTTTAGATAGCTTCAAAAATGAAATTAAAGAGGAGCCTAATAGAGAATGTACACATGATGCACTTGATGATTCAGAATTAAATGAATACTCGTTAAAAATTGAAATAGAAGAAGATGAAGTTAAACTTATGCCATATGAAGAAAAACAAACAAACGAAAAAGGTAAGTGTGTAACAAGAATTCATATATGGTTCTTCTTAGACCATTCTTTCAGTGTCCCATTTCTTTCTAATACGTGTATATAGCCTAGCAAATATTAAATGAAACTATAAATCACAAATCACGCATCGTAAGTGGTCAAAAGTAGCCGAAATCACGTGCTCTTTAAGACTTCTAGGAAATTTTAAATTCGATCATTGGCGGCGCGTTAGAAAATGTTTCCTTGCTGGTCACTTTCCATTGTAACAATAGAATATTGTATTTCTGCTTATAATATTAAAAATAATACATTAGACCTATTTTATAAAATAAGTTTTCATTCACATTAATAATGTGTAGATTGAGCGGATGTGCGAAAGTCGACTATACACCTGTATAGTCAGCCTGTAAGATGTAAAATACTCAAATTAGTATATTCTTTTTATAGTTCAGGAAATGAAGCTCGAAAAAAGTTAAAACCTCGCATTTTTTTCGTCCTGCATGGATTGAGTTGAAATTTTAACAGAAGGTAGGTGATAGCCCAAGGATCAAAATCTATATCGAACCGAAGTGCGCTGAAGGGTTTTAGGGCTGAAAACTACCCCTAATTGTCAAAAATTATAAAATAACATATTAAATCTGAATATGGGTAAGATTTGGTTTGAATTAATTAAATAATGATAGTTTCGTGCTTTTGAATAAAGTTCCATCATATTTCAACCCTTAAAAAGCGACCCTTGTTAGAGATTAATGTAAAAAAAATTAGTAATGCTAAGAAAATGATTTCGCCTTGGAACGATTTGCATAAAAATTTGGAATTAAGCTCAACTCACCCTCTGCTTTATAGTTTATGTCATGCCGATGAACCCAGATTGTTCTTAGGAGTGAAAACTACCCCTAATTTTCAAAAATTGTAAAATAACATTACAAATCTTAAGATGAGTGAAATTTGGTTTGGATTAGTTAAATAGTGATTTTTTTATACTTTAAAATACAATTTCATAAATTTTCAACCCTTAAATATCAATTGTTATGAGTGCTATAGGTGAAAACAATTTTTTGCCAAAATTTTGATACTTTTCAACTTTTGAAAATCACCCTTTACAACATTGCAGTTTTTATAAACTAATTTAATAGATATACATTGAAAAAAGTAGAATTAAATACAAAAAAATTTATCAACATAAAAAGGCACCATATATTCTTATACATTTACATAAATAGTTGAAAATATTTACATTTATAGGTAAAACAATTATAATATTAATTTTATTTGTCATCAATTACATCTTCATCGTGATCTATGTCATCCTCATCTTCTTCAATTATTGGTGGACTATTATTGCACCCTTCACCTGAGCACCCAGAACAAGTAGAGTTACAGTATAAACCAGCTTTTCTGCACCCACATGAAACGCCGCATCCTTTTTGCATTGGCAAAAAATAATTTTCAAAAGTTCATCGGGTGCAGGTTGTTTGTTCATGCGTACGGGTAATAACAAACCATCTTTGGAATACCATCCCCAATCTGTTGCTCTGATATTAAAAAAATTAATTGGTTTTTTTAACGTATTTCTTCATTTTTAACGATAGAGTGTTTCTTCAAAAACGATTTTGTAGAGGTTTTTAAGAGCTACAAGGATCTGTGAATTAAATCTTTTTGGAACCATTGGTTTTTAAATGGGGTGAGTTTAAAGGGCTCGAAAAAGATGGTGCTTGATCGTAAATCGATGCTTTAAACGGCTATATCTCGCCAAATATTCATGGTACAACAAATCTAAATAAAGGAAAAATTTAGTAATTAAAAAGCTACAATTTAGTACATTTTTATTTTTTTTTCATATATTCAGTATTTTCGGGGATATTTAAAAAAAGAAGTAAGCTGTACTTTTTCTAAAACTAAGCATTTTAAATGGGTCAAACTTCTTGGACGTATTAACAATACATGTACAAAAAGAATTGCAGAAGGGTGAAGATCGATTTTAATTATGGTGGTTGTTAGGGGGTTGTTTTCATCGATTTTTTCGTAAAAAAATGAGGTATTGACCTTATTTTCATCATCTCACTCAATTTTTGAGCTAGAGTCTTTTTTTTATGATAGGTCTATTTATGCTCTTTAAAAAAGGTTCTATGAGTTTTCTTCCAAAAATGCATCATTTTCCCGATATTTGACTTTGAATCTTTCAAATTTGGCATTTGAAGAAAACCGCTGAACAGCCGTATTTCGGTTCCTATTATATCGCAAAAATATTTAAAAAAATAAATTGTATTTGTCTTTTTAAAAGCTACAAATTTGTTCTCTACAATTTTTTTGATAAAATGCACCATTTTCGAGTTATTCGCGAAAAATCGATTAAAAACGTCGATTTTTTCGTCTAAACGTTGTTACTTTCAATCGCGAATAACTTGAAAAATATCAGTTTTACAAAAAAAATGTATAGAACATTTTTTGTTTAGAATCACTTTTTTAATCGAAACCTGTGGTTAAAACGTAAAAAAAATTTTTCACCCCCGAGATGGGGTGGCAACCACCCCTTAATCTTTGGCGCACTTTGGTTCGATATAGATTTTGATCCTTAGGCTATTACCTACCTTCTGTTAAAATTTCAAGTCAATCCACGCAGGACGAAAAAATTGCGAGGTGAAATGCTTCATTTTCTGGACTATTATTTCAGAACGATATTTAATTATTTAGTATGTCAATAGAAAGAGAGCTGGCAACCACAGATGCTTGTTTGGTTTATATATATATATATATATATATATATATATATATATATATATATATATATATATATATATATATCGGTACCTCGGAGGTAAAGGGCACTATGTCCATTTTCTTACTTTTTCAGGAGAGCAGTTTTAAAATTTTTTAAATTTGTAATCAGTAAATACTCAAATGTTTCTTATATTTAACCAAGATTAATATATTATTATTGTGGTGTGTATAATCCTTTTTCATTCCATGAAGTGTTATATACCTGAGGTTTACCGTTCATTATTAAAATTTTTTTTTTAAATGTGTAGTTGGACATAGTGTTGTTTACCTCTAACAACTTTTTTAAATAATGTTGCATTGCATGTTAAGGTCTTTACGAAATAAACAATACAAACACATTAAACAGCCTATACTATTATTTTATTAGAGGTAAATATTATAATGTTATAATAATTAAGTAAAATTATAGACGACAAGTTTCAAAATTGTTAAAGATGCTCCATATCATCTTCATCTTCTTGTGGGTAATCGTTTGTGGCTACATCGCTATGTGTTAAATTTTGATAAAACGCATGACAAACTGACGGAACAAAAGGCAGTAGTGCAATTAAGTCATTGTATTTTTGTTTTGTAATTGGTAATGGGATTACTGAGACTTGATTTAATGGGGCCGTAAACGTTACTTGCCGTCTTCGATATCTCATGAAGTCCATGATATCCTTCATACATATTTTGATTATTGAAATCGGTCTTATAAAAGAACTTTCCAATGTGTTCTTGTTGGACTTGTAGGAAAACACATGTTGACAGTAGAACAGTGTCTTTATTAACATTTTTTTTCTACTTACAAAAAGGGCGATTAGATGACAATTTCTTATCGAACAGCGTTTTGAAGTTTTTGAAATCTGCAAGTTCCATATTGTGCATTGTGTATTTACCTGATGCTTGCCTAACTAGTTGTTGCCAGTCCCATGGTGTTAAAATGGCCAAATTGGAGACTTTCTTTCTTTTTCTTTCGATTAAAGCATGAACAGTGTCTACTTCCATATGTGTGTGCCCTTTCAGTAAAAACTGTAACGATGAGTCAAAGCCATCACCGTTAAACCAGCGTGCGCGCGAACCAACCCATGAAGTAGGAGTGTATCGACAGTAGAAAGGGCAAAACTAATTACACAGCTCCGCTATATAAACCGCAACATTTCCTCATAGAGACAGAACCGACAGGTGTTGACTGAAGGTTCTCTTCTTCCCTACCCCGGCTTGTGGACGTGTTGAGTTCACAAGTTGTTCCGTCTCCCATACCGCCGCTATCCGAAGAGCGTGTTGAGCTCTTCACTACCCGTACTCTGAAGCAGTCGTGTTGAGACTGTCGAGGAGTGTCCTATTAACCCGAATCACTTAAGGGACGTGTTGAGTTCCTTTCCTTCCTTTGTACCTATCGTCCGCTGTTATTAAATCGATACAACGTTACCGTAAAATTTCAGATACACACTCGCTTGCCGATAAGACTAGTTCCATATGACAAGATCAAGCTTAATTTGAATAAATAGGCCAGGTACTGAGAAGACTAAACCAAATTGTAAATATGTACATAAGATTTTTGTCAATTTAATTTAAGGAAGACAATAAAGTTTTATTTTTATTTTGAACTCTGTCTCTGACTGTCTAAAAGCTACCCGGATAGTGACTCCCACGAGAGGACATCACAAATGGCGCCCGAGCAGGGACCGATACACTCCTACTTCATGGGTTGGTTCGCGCGCACGCTGGTTTAACGGTGATGGCTTTGACTCATCGTTACAAAACTTTTGAGTGATCGTCTTTATTTGCAGTATCCAAAAATAGCACAATATAATACTTATATTTTTATTTTGTCCATAGCAGTTATCGGTTAAAAGAGTGATGTCCTCTACTTGACTACCTGGAATTGTATTGTCAGCCCATTTCAAAATTGACGAGGCAATTTCATTTGCACCTCGAGCCCCTTTCGATTCGTCCCACATTATACATTGTACAGAAGAATCACTGGCATCATGTAATGTAAAATTTAATGTCCAAAGCTTCCTTTTGTAGAAACTAATACAATTGTTTGTTAGTGGTGAAGGCAACCATTTTTGCAAATCACCAGATAGTACTTTGTATTTTGGTGAATCTTTAGCTATTATAAAGTCCAATTGTTTTAAGTTATACCGAGTTTTAGATTCAATTAGGTGAGCATCATGATCAGCCTGTACACTGGTTAGTTCATCTGCAGTAAGATTATTTTTTAATTGAGCGGTGAATGTACTGCATGTATCGCAAATGTCTCTTTCGGGCGGTTTAAACGACAACTTGAAGTCTTTATTAAAAATATCTGCGTACAACCACTTTTTTGCTCTGAGCTTTGGATCTACATGTCTTTCATTGCATTAATCAATGTACAGTTGATACATCTTTTCTATTGTAAGTTCTGTGCCAGGATAATCCCTCTTACTCCTTTCTCTGGAATAATGACTCGTATTTTGGGAATGATTTAATATGTTGATGTATACTATTTATGGTTTGGGTAGGAGTTTTATTGGTTGGCGTGTGTCTACCTCTTTGATGAGCTTTTATTAAACCTCCTTGCTCAATTTTTTTCAACGTATTTACTACTACTAAATTAGATATACAAAGTGTGTTTAAAAACATAACCTTGCACACCTTCAATAGCTGATGGTTCGCTGTAAAATGGTAGTGCAGTGTATTATTTTTAGATTTGGTAGAATTTATATCTTTTTTTCTTGGTCTAAGAGTAGGTTGGATGTCGATACATGAGAAGATAAATTGCTGTTTAAGATCTGAAACGTTTGTCTCAGTCCAGTATGAGTTGAAAATTTTTGGTCTTTCGGATTCTGGCAATCTTTTAGAGCATTTCATGCGACACATGCGAGGAGGCTTTAACATTTTTGCAGGCATGTCTTTGCCTCTTTTACTGAGATACTCTTTCCCACCAGCTATTTTTCGTTTGCGAACATTACAAGCCCAATTTTGTTCATTTACTACACGTTTTTTACCTTTTTGTTTGTACTTAGCTATATTTTGTACCTTTCTTTTAACACTATTTTCTTCGTCTAAAATAACTTCATTATGTTCATCCAAATTGCCTGCATCACTGCTTAGGGATAAATCGTCCTGAAGAAGATTTTTTTATTGCCCCACTAATAATAGCTTTCTCTTTTACCTTTATTTTCGCTGGTTTATTTATACGTCTCATATCATTGTCGTCCGATTCTAAGCTTTCACCACTTAGAGGCGCATAGATTTTATCAATATCCGAATTTTCATCTCCAAACAAATTATCATTTTCGTCCACTTCTTTCTTAAAACGAATATATTATATCAAACCAGCTAAAAGAAGGACTTGAATCGTGTTTTATTATAATTTATGAAAATATTTTAATTCAAAAATAATGTTAAAAAATAAAAAACTTAGACATGACTTTAAATTATTATGTTTAATTTCAAATCGAGAGCTGTCATTCGTTTCTCGTAAAGTGTAGCACAAAACTGTATTGAGTTGTGGCATACTAGAATAAATAAAACACACTGGAAGAATTAAAAATTTAATTTGAAATTAATACAAAACGAATAACTTTTACAGTGAACAAGTGTGGAATTTAAATATATGTATTATAATTCGAAACTGCTGAAATAATAGTATTTTGTCATATCTCCATTATTAAAAAATTCTTCAAACATTTTGGACATTAACTTAACCGTCTCTCTGGTTATTAAATTTATTAGATACCGTTTTTTGTTGTTAATAATAAAAATATTTGTCTAAACACATTTTTGAACGTTATTTTTTTTATTTAGATTTAGTGCAATTTCCTTATCTGTGATGGCAACAATGAATTGTTTCACGAACCATTGTCTCCAGTCTGAACCAGAGATATGTAAGAGAGGCTCTCTTATATATCTCTGATCTGAACACTGGTTTACATTGGAAAAAAAAGTACCAGAGTAAAAACCATTTTTATATGACGGGAAGTGTACAAGGGTACATAACACTATGTCCGGATGGTAAATGACGGTGCACATATATAGTAGAGGTAAACAACACCAAGTCCACATGGTGTTGTTTACCTCTGACTGGAAGTGGACTTGGTGTTTATTAAAAAGTCGGTAACTTGCCGTAAAATTGTCTCTGGACATAGTATGGTTTACCTATGTGTAGAGCCAGAAAAGGTATATTCAAAACTGCAATAATCTAAATTTTGATAAAAATGGACATAGTGTCCTTTACCTCCGGGGTACACATATATATATATATATATATATATATATATATATATATATATATATATATATATATATATATATATATATATATATATATAACGTATTTTAAAAACATGCCAAAACGTGTTTATTTGGAAGAAGTTATACGTCGAGTCATGCATGACATGAATCATATTGTTACAAATACAATTCTCCCCGCAATTAATTCTACGTATTGCGTTTATGGCAGTAAACAGAACGAAAGGCAATTATCGAGATTCGAAGTTTATCTCTGAAAAAAAATGTAATTCTCTTGATTGTCAAATAACCGAGAAATCTATTTAATAACGGAATTAATCAATGCCCTGACATTATGTCGAAATTTGTTTACACAACAAAATAAAGACACAACAGATGAATCAATAGCTGAATCAGCAGATTGCCGCAAGTACACAACAAAGCAAATACTTTCACTTTATAAGCGTCAATAAAAAACTAAAAATTCCTTCAAAGGAAGAACTAGAATACAAAGTAAACGTTTAACTTGCATGGTACGGAACAGGAATGATAACACAGCCCAACAAAATAAAAAAAAATTTGGTGCTTGAGAAATAACGAATTTTAAATATTTTTGATGGTCTGATTTTAAAAGTGACTTCTTTTTCATAGTAGGTTTTTTGGAATCGATGCCTGCTCTAGAAAAGATATACACAAAGGCACCTGGAAATTACCAGACAGACTTACAGTAAATATCATAGATCATTAAATTGTAGATTCAAGACAATAATCCAATATAATAAACGTTTGCATCAGAAGAGAAGCAAATGCGGGTTCTGATCACTACTGAATCGAAGGTAGGGTAAGGACCAAATTTTAAATGTTTAAAAAAGGAAATAGGTTTTGTAGGACTTAAGAATTTAAACAAAAATGGAGAATATAAACAAAATATTAACATCAAACAGATGTTAAAGAAAACAGACTAAAACATGAATATATAAATGAAGAGTGGGAAGGGTACAGATATATCATGAAAGAAGCAGCTGAAGAATGACTAGGCATGAAAGGTAAACAAAGAAGAACAAGAACGAATGACTGTGTTGACGAAGAATATCACATTATAATAGAGAAAGAAAAACAACATATTTAATGATGCAACAGAGGAACAGAACCTGACAAGCAGAGGAGGAATATAAATAACTACGCGAGGAAGAAAAGAAAATCTACTGCAGAAAGCAGAGACAAACTATGAACAAAGAATTTCAAGAACTACATGATCTAAGTAAGCCAATAGAGATGAGAACATTTTACCAGGAACTGAACAAAAGCTAAAAGGGATTCAAACAAAAGAGGTAAGGAGGGTAATATATTGACTGAACAGCAAGGAAAACTAAGAAGATGGAATTCCTGAATAAGACCGAAAATGTTATATTGATATATTAGATGTTCGTTTGTAATACTCCATTTAACATTTTTTTTTATAAAAATATTGCTTTTAATTATGTGTTTTTAATATGCTATACGCCAAATAAAAAATAAATTCTCCACTACTGATACGCTTCGTTGAAAAACTCAAAAGGACAGAATATTGAACTATAACTTACGATATCACGCGTATGACTTTTTAAAATTTACGGGAACAAGAGCGAGTAAAGTATAGTTTCCACCAGAGGAACATGAAGGAACTTTTGTGTTTCTGTTGCTTGTTGCTTAAAAATGTTTCGCAAAGTTCCTCAAAGTTCCTAAGTGTTTCTTCTTGTTTCGACAACAAATGTTGCATGTTTGCGATTGTTGGTGGTTTCCAGTTTTAGCGGTAAACTTCAAAAGAAATACGGCAACAACAGGCAACATAAACATATTGTTGTCTGAGTGGAAACAGATACAGCAACTTGTAGTGACTTGTTTTTGTCTAGTGCAGCTCGACGGCGAACGTGGAATAATTTATAGTCGGTCGGACGTGTGAAAAAATAGAAAAATGCCGTTCATGTGGACAAATGAGTTAGTACTCGAATTAATCGAAAACTATAAGCTTTGTGAGTGTTTATGGAATACAAAGCACGCCCAGTATAAATGTAGAAATGCGAAACACGATGCTTGGACAACATTGGCAGAAAAACAGGCTCAAATATAGAAGAAGTGAAAAGAAAAATGAAAAATGTTATTGCACAATTCTATAGAGAAAGAAAAAAATATCGTACGTTAAAAAAGTCGGGAGCCGGCGCCGTATTTATTTCAAAATGGTTTGCTTGTGAAGTCTTGTTGTTTCTTGCGGGCAGGAACAAAGTTAGAAAATGTACTGAAAAAGGAATAACTACAAGTGAGGTACGTATTTTTTTTGTTTTATTTGTAATTTTTATACAAAGTTAAAAATTATTTTGCCATGGAACCATTCCTTCGGGTGACATAAAATATTGAGCAAATTCATCTCGAACTTGTTTAGCTTCCAACGTTGAATTACGTGCTTGTTTTTGCAGTGATGCAAACATATTGTTCTTTATTTCGTTTCTCCAAGAACCTGGGATCCTTTCGCCCGTATCTTTGTCTTCTGAATCAAAGGTGCCAGGAGGTGAGTATGACTTTCGGGAATGTAAACTGCTTCTCAGAAAATTATGGAGATATACACATGCAGCAACAACTAATTCCACTCTGTCGGGTTCAAGTAGCATGGGTTTTCTTAATACCCTGAACCTAGCAGACATGATTCCAAAAACGTTCTCAGAAATACGCCTAGCGCGTGACAAGCGGTAATTAAAAATTCGTTTTGAGGAACCTTTCTCTTGAGTGCCAGGGTAAGGTTTCAATAAGTTTGGTGATAGGGGAAAAGCGTCATCTCCTAGAAAAACAAACGGAACAGCTTTTGTTCTTCCTGGCAATGGTTCTAATTCAGGCAAATTGAGCGTGTTTTGATATAACATTTTTTTGAAATGAGTACTGTCAAACACTCCACCGTCGGATATACGACCTTGGCTGCCCACATTAAGATACATCACCTCATAATTTGCGTTGGCCACAATAAATAACACCACACTGAAGAAGGACTTATAATTATAAAATTCACTGCCACTATGTTTTGGTGCTTGTATCATAATGTGTTTGCCATCCATAACCCCGGCACATTTAGGAAAATTCCAAAGATTAGCGAATTGATGTCCCGTAATAAGCCACTCCTCTATACTCTGAGGCATCTGAAAAATTAAAAACCGGTAAATTTGTTTAATCAAAACTTCTCTCGCTTTAAATATAATTTGTATTTCATATTAAAAGAGTAAGAAGTAAAAATATATTTTTAATTTTCAGGGTGAAGATGATGGGTCAGACAGCAGTGCAACGGACAGCGGGGAAGTTGAATCGCAAGATTCCAATATAGCAGACGAGGCAGATGCAGTAACTGATTCTTCTTTTATTGTTGGAGAGGCGAACAATGACGTCGACACTCTGAACAAAACTGTTGCTGCTATTACTGAAACACCTACAAAGCCTAATGAAAACAGAACCAGATCTCCAACGCCTTCCACAAGCAGCACTACAAAAAGTAAACAGGGACCTAGGCTCTTTAAAAGTCCAAAAACAATGAAGAAAAGACAAGCTGATGTGAAAACTGACGAACGACAGGAAGAGGCATATGTATTGCTGAAGCAGCTACAAAATAAAAAGCCACGTAATCGGTTCCAAATTTTCGGCGAACTAGTTGCTTGTAAAATCGAAAATCTTCAAAATGAAAACGCTAAAAACACGGTAGAGCATTTGATCTCTAATATTTTGTATGACGCATCTATGGGTAAATACGATCAGCCATTTCCATGTTATCAAAGTTGGCATACACCTTCGGCCAATAACAACACAGCAAGATATTATTCAGATAACCAGAACTATTATTCATCCAGTACCAATGATTCTGTAACATCACCAGCCTCAACAACACACACACCTATGCCATCCCCAAATAGCTCTTGTTATGAAACTAACTATCTTCCCCAAACAGAGACAAACAATTCGACACTCTCAAAAGAAAAGCAGCCTTGTAGAAATCTTCAAGAATCATCTATATCTGATGCGATACGTCTGGCCATGTCAGATGCAGGACTTGATGTAAATTACTGATAAAATATTATTTGTTAAAAAGAATATCTCTTTAATTTTTTAATTAGATTTTTTAAATTTTTTATTTAGAATTTAAATAGAATATCTTGTTAATTTTTTTCTCACACTTCAAAAAATTGGTTTTTATTAAAATTTAATAAAATGTCTACTACTAATTACATTATGTCATTTGATTGAAAAGCTGTATATCTACCGAGGTATCTACTTACCTTAAGTTTATCCTTCAGAACTTCAGCGATTACTTTACATACTTCTGGTATAATTCTACTAATTGATGATACCGAAATTTTGAACAAGTACATCAAGGAATGGTAAGAATCGCCTGTTGCAAGGAATCGCAGTGTGAGCAGTAGTCGTTCCATTGGTAAAATGGCTTGTCTATAATTTGTATCTTCTTTCTGTATTTTGGGGGCAATTTGACATAATAACCATTCAAAATCGGTGCTGGACATTCGTAAAAAATTTTTGACACTACCATTATTTTTATTATTTCCTATGTATACATCGTCTTTTTTTAATACATTGAGTAGATGCATGCCACCATATTCACTTCTATCACAGAGACTTGGTTTCACCCAACATTTGTGCTTTCTTTTTTTCTTTTTTGCCGACAACACTATATAGGCCGCCGCTGCTGCAGCTATTTCATCATCTTGATCCATGTTTACCAACCGCGGTGGAAACACTAAGTTGCTCTCTCTCAGTTATCAGAAACGACCGGAAACAAAAAGTTCTGTCAGTGGAAATAAAAAGTTTACATTTGTTGCTAATAAGTTCCTAAATTTACAAACAAGAAGAAACACAGGCAACAAAAATGTTGCTACATGTTGCTATTTGTTCCTCCGGTGGAAGCAATTTTTAATACACTAACAAATTGGCAACATTATGAGAGTGACCATTATAATATTTAACGGAACAGTGGCGTAGATATCTAATTTTAAATTAAATAAAAGGTATTATTTTGCATCCATTTGATTTTAAGTGTAAATGGAACAGTCGCATGTCCTCAAATTATGTTGGTGTTAGTAAATATTTTATTTTACAAAAAGTTTCATTTTCTATACTTACAGTTTAAATAAAATATCGTTGTTATCAACTGTGATATACCAAGGTAGTCATAACACTAATCGGGTCGACTGAACACAACTTATTGTAAAATAATAATATATATATATATATATATATATATATATATATATATATATATATATATATATAATGATAATCACAGTAATTATCCCATACAATTAAACAGTATGATCAAATTTTTACGTTTTTTTTACACAACTGCTCATAAGTATTAAAAATTCCTATTTTATTCCTGATAACTTTTATTTTATTGTAATCAGGAAAAATAGAGAATTCTTTTTTTAAATTAAATACAAGGTGTTCTATTAAATAACCACAACTTAGGTTTGACACCGTGTTAGAGAAGACTTAGTACCTACATAATTTTAAAATGAGTAAGAGGTCTAAAACTTTTATTAACATCTTTTTTATATACAGTGCTGGTCAAAAGTTCGTTCCCCCTTCGTATCTTTTGAACGGTTATACTTATAATAGTGAAATTTGGAGGTAGGTAATAAACAGACCTAGGCTTCTTAACTAGTCATAACAAGTCATAACAGATGACGTTACAGGGCCACTGTGACAGTTAATTTTAAAAAGGACCTTATGGCAATATATATCTCGTTTGAAAGTTATTGAAAATATCTATTCAACCATAGTAATTTTATTTGAGTTTTAGCTCATTTTGATGAATAAATTAAATAAATACTAAAATTGTAGTTTCGCATTTAATTAATAAATATTAAAACCTCCGCCTCTGGCTACTTGTCAAAAAGTTGACGTTTTTCGATTCTCTAATTGTTTTTACGTCACCGTCAACTTTTTTGACAATTAACCAGAGGCGAACGTTAGAATATTTATTAATTAAATGCGAAACTACAAATATTGTAATATACCCATTCAATCATACTAATTTTGTTTGGATTTAAGATGATTTTGACGAATAAATTAAATAAATACTAAAATTCTAGTTTGGCATTTAATTATTAAAAATTCTAACGTCCGCCTTTGGGTATTTGTCAAAAAAGTTGATGTCAATTCTCTAGTTGTTTTTAGTTTTCAAAAGCGTTTATAGCTCAATATTTAGTTTCTGTTTCTGCTTAGTAGTGTTCAAGATGTCAAACGATCTGGTCGACCAACAAGTAGTGATGACAAAAAAATTGACATCGTTTCAGAACTGGTAGTGAACCCTACTTCTTCTATAGCCCAAGTTGCATCTATCTATGGAATCAGTCAAAAGACAGTACACCGAGTGTAATTCTGTGGAAATATGTCTAATAAAATTAACCAACAGCCCGATTACATAAAAACAATTTGTTTTAGTGTCGAAAGTACTTTTTCTCCCAATGGAAATGTTCACACACACACACACAATGTGAGGTGTTGGAGTGACACAAATCCTCAGGTCTCTCTTGAAACACAGTCAATTTCCAAAAAAAAAAAATGTTTGGACATGTATTTTGGGAAACCAAATATAGTCGAGCCCTCACAGATTTGACCCCTAAAAATCATACATACAAGCTGAATTTTGTCGAAAATATTAATTTTGGGACCCCAATAAAGATGCAAAAAAGTTTACCACATTTACCCCCGGGCTTTCCCCTGAAACTCCCTTCGGAGAGGGGCAAAAACGCAAAAAAAATCGATTTACAAAAAATCGGTACGCCGTAGAAAAAAATGTTTTAAATAAAAAATGTAGCTGAGATAATTTTAAACAACAATGTTTATAAACTTTTTGTGTAGAAGGAACCGTTCTCTTAGAAACATTGTTTGAAGCGACCGTCGATTTTGATCGTCAGTTACGCGCGCGGAATCAAGGTTCAATAAAATTTGCATCAGCTCGCCGGTAAAAATTCGATATCTTTTGAACAAAGTGTCTATCGACAAAAATCAAGATGCGTTTTAAAGGCAGAGAGTGCAGCATTCGTATGCAGTTTTTGTATTTTGCCGAAAATAAACTCAGTTTTTATAAAGGTGTTAAATAAATAATTTATTTGGTGCGATTTTTGTCATGAAATTGCGCGAATGAAAATTATCTACGGCGTACAAATTCTTGGTAAATCGATTTTTTTGCGTTTTTACCCCTTTTTGAGGGTGATTTTCGGTTGAAGCCCGGTGGTAAAAGTAGTACACTTTTTTGCATCTTTTGGTATCCCAAAATTAATATTCTTGGCAAAGTTCAGCTTTTCGTATGATTTTTGGGGTTCAGTGACATTTTCGTCTCTGACGGCTGGAGTAATAGTTGGGCCTGTTTTTCTCAAAACTAACTTAACCAGTGAAGTGTATCTGGAGATGTTACAAAATGCAATTGAACCGTTAATACTTGAAATTAGGCACTGTTACAGATCATTCAGTATCGTAATTCAAACAGAAACATAATCTATTTAGACGAAACCTGGTTCGATACGCATGATGTTGTCAAGTACGGCTGGGTTGACAACACAAACAAGTGTGCGTTAAATACACTGTGTTCACGAGGAAAACGTGTTATTATTCTTCATGCCGGAAGCAAAGATGGTTTTGTATCTAATGCATTGCTATTGTCGGCCAAAAATATAACAAAGTCTTCTGCCGATTATCACGAAGATATGACAGCCGATTTATTTGAAAAGTGGTTTGTTGAACAACTCTTGCCAATATTCCGCCGAATTCAGTGATTGTTATGGATAATGCGTCGTATCATTCCCGCATATTAAATAAAATACCTAATAATAACGCGAAAAAGGACGAAATTTTAAAATTTATGCAACTTAAAAACATCACTGTTCCTAAAAAGATTCCAGTAAAGAAAGAATTAATTAGAATGATCAAAAGTCGGAATTTTAAAAACGAATACGTTATTGACACCATTTGCAGCAGGCACGGCCATACTCTTTTGCGATTACCCCCATACTATTGCATTTTTAATCCAATTGAAATGGTTTGGGGTACCGTAAAAAAACGATTGCGAAAATATAATCATTCATCAACATTAAGCGCAGTGGCCATTGAGAATATTCGAGAAGTAATTAGTGGCATTAATAGCGATGTGTGAAAAATTGCGAAGCTCATGTTGTAAAAATAGAAAACGAATATCCTGTTTTACCGGCAATAGCACCAATAGTTATCCAACCTGGGAACGATTCGACTTCAGAAGACTCTGACGATTCTTTTTAGTCCTTCTAATTAATTTCTTTACAGCTATCGCGATTCATCTTGAACACTAGTATTCATTATTATACAGTGTGTCGCATTTAAGATGAAGACTCCTCTATATATCAGCTATCAAAATACATACAGATTTGAAATTTTGCACAGTCATACATGTTGATAGTGCACATTTTTTAAAGATAGTCATCTGAAATTTAAATTTTAAACGCGGCTTACTGCGAATCCACAAACAGGGTAAATTTTCGATATTTTGCTTCGCGTTAGAGAAGGTTGAAGGGTGCCGGACATTTTTGCCGGAAACAATTCAAATTCAAAAGATCACCTTTTTCTGCTACGGAAAATATTGCCCCGATTTCTCACCAAAATCAATGTTGAGACTTTAGTTTAGATACTCTTGAATCTCAAAAATACTCATTTACATATTTTTCAAGTCTCGAAAATGCATATTAGGTATCGCATTTTTCGGATTTTAAATCGCCTATATCTTCAAAACTATTAACTTTTGAGAAAAATGACATAGATCATATTTAGAGTCACCCAAAAACCTAAAAAATATTTTTTGGAGCACAAAAGGTGATATTTTGAATTTGTTTAAAAAATTGTTTAAACAATTTCTGCCCAAAAATTGAGAAATTTTCCTGAATATAATTATGTAAAAATTATATGATTTTTCTTGAAATATGCGTTTGATGAACTGATCCCTTTTCTTAATTTCCACGCCAATGGTCGGCATTGGCATCAAAGGATCTCAAAAGCCGACGCTTGGCAAACTGACATTGGAAAAAGTATAATAGCTTTGTTAGAAGAAGACTAAGATTGTGAACATGTTGACTCACTTAATGTGGTTTATTTGCCGCCGAGATTAGATTAGAAAGTTTCTGATGTAGAAGACATTGATGATAATATTATTTGAGAAGAATCAATAAAATTGGATATTGCAGGTACATATGAAATACAAGTGATTGGGAATTCTGACGATTCTGATTATGATATTCCTCTGAACCACAGATAAACCGCCCAAAGAAAAAACCAGGCAAAAATAGTAAATCCAAAGTTGTAACAACAGATGCTCCTTCGTGCTCAGTAGCAATTCAACATCAGTCTGATTGATATTTAGAAAATATAAAAGCCCACCATGGAAGCAAGTCATATATTGAAGTTTTTCACTCTTTTTTGATAAAAAAGTCATTGAGAGAATTCTATATTTTACAAATATTTATGCATCGCAGAATAACCGTCACGATTTTGAAATGAATAACAGATTTAAAAAAAAGATTGGCATATGTATATTATTATGTGGTTCACACTCTGCTTCAAGTTGATATGCGTTGGTCAAGATGAGGATGCGTGGATGAGGATAAAGTGCACATTATAAGAGAGAGCATAATACGACATAGATTTATATTTATAATCGTGAAGAAACCGCTACATCAGTGTCAAACTTAGTACATGGACGTTAATCTAAATTTGCTTTACCAGATGAAACCAGATTCGACAATATTGGCCACGTTACAAAAAGAGACACTAGAGCAAGAATGTAGGATGTGCAAAAGTAATACTATTTATTTACACTGAGCGGCAAAAAAAGTGGCCACCCTATAAATTTTCGAAAATAAAAATTTATTGTTATCATGTATGCTTGTTTTTGACAGTTTTGACATTTATGTTGTTGTTTTCTGTAGTCGCTGTGATTCTTCTAAGTTGAAAACATTTAATTAAACAGAAATTTAGCTTTTCAAACGTGGATTTCCACTAGTCGTTGTTTATCTTCTAATTTGAAAACGTTTAGTTAAACAGTTTTTTTTTTCAACCGTTGATTTCCACCAAGTGAATAATTAAGATATGGTTTTATTAACAGTAGATGTTCGAATTATTAAGTAAGGCTGGCTGTTGTTCCTGAATTACAACTCAAGACACTGTAGGAATCTTAGACCATAAAAACTGATAGACACGCCGTAATGCTATTCTCTCGTCTCGAAGAGTGAAGCCAACATAAAACGATTCACACAGCTGTGGGTGACGTCAGTGTGCGGCAGAAACGGTAGAGATTAGAAGTGTTTATACGCGTTGTAAACTTTTTAAAGTGTTCCAATTTAAAATTTTTCCAATACATTAATATTTTAATTATGGTGGGGTCTTGCAGTGCATTTAATTGTACGCAGCGACAAAAAAAGGGGACAGATATATCATTTCATGGGTAAGTAAATTCACAAATTAAACTTGAAAAACATACCAGAAATTTAGCACCTATTATTTTACTTTTTCCTCCCAAAGTGTTTAAAATAGATACATATGAGAGAGAGTCTTATATATAATTTTCATTTTATAATTAGATTGAAAACTAAAGGATTAAGTAAATAAATTGTTTTAGATTTCCTAAAGATTCATCATTGCAAAAAAAATGGATTATAGCGTTGTGCCGTGAAAATTTTAAACCAACAAAGAGTTCTAAAATTTGCTCCAAACATTTCACAGCGGATTCGTATATTACTAGCGGTTGTAGTTCAAAAAAACAACTAAAAAAAGATGCTGTACCCAGCATTTTCGATTTTCCAAACCATTTAATTAAGCAAGTTACAACTAGAAAATTTACAAAAAAAAAGAGAAACTGTCTCAGTCAAAGAAGAATCTGAAGAATCTATAAAGTATCTTAGTTCACTTAAGAACTCCAAAAATGGTGAAACCCTATATCTAAGCCAAAGAAAGACGGGTTTTATTGGTATGATCATTAGTTTAAAGTCACTAATGGGAATTTGGAAAAAATACGTGGAGGATATGGATGGAGGTCTGAAGTATCTTTCGGCCTATAAACTTTCTCAAGATCACTTAGAAGTTTTCTTTAGTTCTATTAGGAGTCATGGAGGTTACAACAACAACCCAACGGCAAAACAATTTAAAGCTGCATATAAAAGACTTTTAATGCACACCAGTGTTACAGGATCTACCCAGGCTAATTGTATAGAACAGGCACCTTCCATAATATTAGCAATGAGCACAACAAATACGGTGAAAATGAAAACTGTTGATCATCAACTCATTGACAACTTTATAACTGATGAAAATAATAGGGAAACAATAACTAGCAACCAGGGTCAGGATTACACTAAATAATTTAAGTTTTTCAAGAACATTGTCATCTTATGTTTGTGATGTTGTTGACTATATCGCTGGGTTTGTCGTTAAGAAAGTTAAGAAAACATTAGATTGTGACATATGTTTGTGTGCAATTGAATGTGATAATTTACAATCTCCATTCATAAAAGACAAAAATTATAGCATATCAAAAAAAAATTTAATTCAACCTTCTAAAGACGTCATTCATATTTGCAAAATTGCTGAAAGCGAAATTAAATTTATGTACAATTCAAAAAAATTAAACGATTCCAAATTAATGACAAAATTGATCTTAAATGTCATGAGTAACGTGCTTGGTTCTGTGTTTAACGCATACAAAGAACATATGTTTGACCATGATTTTGAAACAAACCATTTGTTTAATCTAATAAAGATAATTTGTTTCCATTATTGCAACATTAGATAGTACCACGAAGGTGAAAAACTAAATAATGTAATACGAGTTAGAAGTAAGTTAACAAAAGCTATTTTGTTTTGTGGTCAATAAATTTATAGATTTCCTACATATTTTTTTTACCTAACCTGAAACTTCCACCCAAAAGAAAATTACTCTCCTTTAAATTTATTTTTGAATATCAAACAAGAAGAGATATACCAACGATATATATATATATAATAATATAATACATAATGTGTGGAGATGTGATGTTTCGTCCAAACATAAGAAAGGGAACCAAGCGTTTCGTTGGTTTCGTATTAAGACGTCGATTCCAAATAATCTCGGTCGAAGTAAGGATGATTTCCGGTAATAAAGAAAGTATTGAATCTGCTACCAGTCAATTTTATTGATCACAACTATTCTAACAAATGCGATTTTATATAATAATTATCAACGAAATCCGACCATAAATGCTTCTTGCTATGTCGTTGATCGCGAACACTATTCTTGAGTGAGAGTCAGAGAGAGAAACTCTATATTATCGAACCGTTACGACTGAAGGCCGATACTTGAATATATTTTTGTTTTACTGCATCGTCGCCAAAACATCAAGTCAGGGACCAAAACCCGTTAAATCGCCGGTTTAACAACTTCCTAGAATTTATTTAATACAATGTACGACTTGACGGTCAGGTAGTCTCTGAGAGAAAAAGGTTTTATTTTTTGAACAAAGAATAGATTTTTAATTCCACTAAACATTCGGAGAACTGATATAAAGAGAATTGACAAACTGACTTTCCTGTAAATTACCTTACTTTGTAAATAAATACTTTTATGTTAAAGAGATTTGAACATAAGCTCGCCCGCGCGAATTGCGGATAGTTATAATAGATATGTACCTATGTAAAAAATGGGTAAATAATATTGAAATCGTAATAGAAAGAAAAACGCGAAAGAAAATATACCTAATCAAATTGTGGTAAGAGATATAATTTAGTTATTGGTCGAACAGTCTCTCCCGTAGCAGTTCTAATTTTAACTGCGCGGACATGATTATCTGACCCCGGAAAAAGTTCCAGGACTCTCGCGGTAGGCCATTTTAGAGGGGGACAGTTATCAGTTCTTAATAAGACTAAATCATTTATCTTAATATTTTGACTTACTTTGGACCACTTTGGTCGACTATGCAGTTGGCTAAGATATTCAACAGACCATCGTTTCCAAAACGACTGTTGAATCTGTGAACATCTTTGAAGGAAGTTAAGCCTATTAATTGGTAAGTGTAGTAATGTTTTTTCAGGGTAAGAGGTAAGGCTACTGCCTATTAGAAAGTGTCCGGGTGTAAGGCATTGTAGATCAGAGGGATCATTCGACAAGGGGCAAATAGGGCGTGAGTTTAAAATTGCCTCGATCTGCGAGAGAATTGTACTGAATTCTTCAAACACTAAATAAGCATTCCCTATCATTCGACGAATGTGATATTTGGCACTTTTAATTGCTGCTTCCCATATACCTCCCCAATGGGGACTATGAGGTGGAATAAACTTCCATTCTATGAAATTTTGTGCAGCGAAATTTTGCATGTCATTTGAAAAACTAGGGGATTTAAAAAATTCGCGCAAATCCTTAAGTTCATTTTTTGAACCAGCGAAATTGGTTGCGTTGTCACTATATATGAGAGAGGGAAGACCTCTTCGGGCAATGAATCTTTTTAGACATAATAAAAATGAATCAGTAGAGAGTGATGACACTAATTCTATGTGAACGGCCTTTGTGGCTAGACAGACGAAAATAGATATGTAACATTTTTGCATTGGAGCCTTTCTTAACTTAGAGGATTTAATAAGAAATGGCCCACCGAAATCGCAGCCCACATTTTGAAAAGGGCGAGAAGGAGTAATTCTAACCTTAGGTAAATTTCCCATGATTTGTTCCATAGGTTTAGCGCGAAATCTAAAACATACGTGACAATTTTTTACAATTTTTTTTAGTGTTCGAAGTCCGTTTAAAGGCCAATAATTAAGTCTGACGTTGGACAATGTCGTTTGCGGTCCGGCGTGGCCTAGACGACAATGTTCATGAGTTAGTAATAAATTGATAATGTGAGAGTTAGATGGTAACAATATTGGATGTTTTTGTTCATAGGGGATATTAGCGTTTTTTAGGCGTCCACCGACGCAGAGAAGTCCGTCTGCATTCAAAAAAGGGTTCAGGGTAATTAAGGACTTATTTGATGTAATTCCTTGGGTTTTTATTTCCAAGATTTCTTTAGAGAATTTTAGGGATTGTATAGCCTTAAATATTGATATAGAGGCGGATCGCAATTCGTCCGGAGATAAAATACCAAGTTTTTTATCAGATGAGTTTCTTGCATTAAACGAGAACCTGTATATGTAGGCAGTGGTGCGTAATAATTTAGAGTAAGAGGAAAACCTTGAAAATAGATTATTGATAAATTCATCTTGCGTTGAGATTTTTGAACTGAGTATAAGGGATGATACCTTTTCGTCCGGTAATAATACTTGGGTAGAGTTCGGGTTAAATGTCGTTAGGTTTAAGTTCGTTTTAAGTAGAAATTCAGGGCCGTTCCACCACATCCGGGAATTTAGAAATTCAGTAGCGGTCAAGCCGCGAGATAGACAATCTGCTGCATTTTCATGAGAACGAACGTGTCTCCAAGAAAAATTTGATGTTAGGTCTTGAATTTGAGTTACTCTATTTGCTACATAAGAGTTCCAGCGCGAGGCAGAAGAGTTTATCCAACATAACGCGATTTGTGAATCTGTCCACAAATTAATGGAGGAGAAGTGCAAGCGATTTGCAAAGGTGGAATTTATTTTTTTTAGTTAACCTTGACAGTAGTAACATGGCTGATAGCTCCAATCTAGGAATGGATACCGTTTTTAAGGGAGCTAGACGAGATTTGGATGCGATTAGAGTACAACTGATAGTATCATCAGCGTAAATTGTGCGAAAATATAAAACAGCGGCCTGAGCCTTACTTGAGGCATCGGCAAATCCGTGTATTTCAATTTTAGAGATTTGCCTGCTGTTAAAAAGATTACGGGGTACTTTAAGAGACTCCAGGAGAGTGAGATCGTTAATAAATCTTTTCCATTCTTTAGCAAGAGTTTCAGGGAGTGGATCGTCCCAATTTAATTTATTGAGCCAAAGTTTTTGAATAAATACCTTTCCAGTGACAGTGAATGATCCCAAGAGACCTATGGGGTCAAATATTTTGGCGAGTGCTGAGAGGGCGTTTCTTTTTGTGAAGCTGTTATCAGCAGCGGGAGGACTTGGAATTGAAATCGTAAAATAGTCATCTAAGGGGTGCCACGAGAGACCTAAGACCTTATTGGTATTTAAGTTGTTTGAGGTTATTTCATAATTAGACTGAGATGACCGAATATATTTGGCAGAAAATTCAGCCGAGTTAGAAACCCATTTGTGAAGAGTGATACTGTGACCGTTTAAGATGGAATTTAGTTCATGATATGCAGCTTCTAATTCGGCTAGAGTGTTGGTTCCGTATAAAATATCATCGACATATGTCTGATTTAACAGTGCGTCAGAACCAAGGGGGTATTTTGTGGTATTTAAAGTAGCTATCTCTTTTAAACAGCGAGTGGCTAGAAAACTGGAGCACGTTACGCCATAGGTTACAGACGTTAGCTCAATACACTTTAAGGGTTCGTGTGGGCTATCTCTCCAAAGGATGTTTTGTAAAAAAGTCTGATTGGGATTGACATTAATTTGCCGATACATCTTTTCGATGTCGGCGATGAAAACAAATTTAAATTGCCGAAACCGACAGAGGATATCAAAGAGATCTGGCTGTGTTTGAAAGCCGGTAAGAAGTATCTGGTTTAAAGAGTATCCAGAAGTGGTTTTTGCACTTCCGTCGAACACTACGCGCAATTTGGTGGTTGCTGAATCCTTTAATACGCAGTGATGGGGTAGAAAATATTTGTTTTCATCTAGCGAGTTGTGGTATGTAAGAGGAACATATTTACCGTGATTTAGGGAGATGTATTGATCTATAAAATGTTTGTATGCATTATATAAATTGGAGTCATTTTTAAATCTCTTTTCAAGTGATTCGAAACGTTTTTTTGCAATTTGGAATGATTCACCAAGCTTGAGGTGCTCAGATGGAGATTTTTGAGGTAGATTTACTTGAAATCGACCATTTTCGAGAATTTTGAGGTGATTAATGAAATTTGATTCGGCTAATTGGTCATCGGGGGACAATATTTTTTCGCCGGGGCAATCTTCAGTTTCCCAAAATTTAGAAACAAGGGCTTCAAGGTTTGAGTCTGAAGAGTGGGTATTTTGAGTTTGCACAAATAGAGAGACATCATTTTTAGACTGAGCGTAGTTTGGAACATTGCCAGCGATTGCCCAGCCAAAAATTGTATTGAAAAGAGTAGGGAGATTATGTCCTAACTTTACGAGACCTGGTTGAAGAATGTCATAATAATAATCTGCTCCTATCAAAAGGTCAATATTTGATTTTTGATAAAAATGCTTGCCAGCAAGAGTGAAACCCTTGGGTATATTGAGCTTATTGGGTTGAATATAAAATTGAGGTAACTGACAAGTTATTTTTGGGATAACTGCACAATTCAAGTTAAGATGCTGAGATTTTAAATTAGGAGAATGAACATTAATATTTGCCATTAAGTTCGAGGTGAAAGAGCCTTGTGAAATGCCAGAAATTTGTAATTCCCTGTGATAAATTTTGCAATTGATTTTACTTAGCAACTCTTGAGAACAGAACGTTTTTTGGCTTCCAGAGTCTAGGACTGCCTTAATTAGTAAGGGCCTTCCTGATTTGTCGATCAAATTAACTTGAACAGTGGATAAGAGAACTGAAGAGTATGTAAAGGACTTATTTGTAGCACTCAAAGCAACGCTGGAGTCGTTTCCATTGTCTGGAAAATTGTTAGAAGTAGAAGGTTGGACATTATTAGTCCGAAGCGGTTCCGTGGAGTGCGTGGTATTTTTATGTTGATATGAGAGACTAGGAGAATTGGTGTTTTGTGAGGTTGTTGGACTGGCATCATTTGGTTGACGAAAAGAGTTATGTTTAGTTCTATTATCATACGAAGGGTTTTGTGTTGAATGGTTAAATCGTGAATGATTTCCATTTATGTTAGAACGATAATTTTCGGAATGCGGAGAATGGGAAGAGCCAGAATAATTGGTATTTTGCGCATAGGAGTTTTGATGCAGTAGAGTGTGGTGTTTTTTGGAACAGATTGAGCAAATTCGTGAAGGACAATCAGCATGGGTGTGTTTTGTACCCAAACAGTTAGAACACATGTGATTAGCCTTAAGAAAGTTATATTTTTCAGAGTGTGGCAGAGAGGAAAATTTTTTGCATGTATATATTTTGTGAGCTGAATCATTGCAGTAATTACATTTAATATAAACGCGAGATGGGAGTGTAGCAGAGGCGTTGAGGTGGAGAGAGGTAGCATTATATTTGCCGTGTGATTTTTCTCTTTTTGAGTCAGAGGTATATGTTAGGTCTGCGAGAATGTTGCACCGTTCATTCAATATTTCAAAAAGTTCGACAATCGAGGGAGTGTTGTCGCGATCCCTTCTTTCGCCATAATACCGTTTAGTGGCAAAATCAAGTTTCCTAATTATAATATTTATTAAGAGATAATCCCACGATTCGATCGGAACATGCAGAATTTTTAAGGAGTCAATATGTCTTTTCAAATCATTTACGAATTCATTTAATGAATGATAATTGCTCTTTGAAAGTGTAGGAAAATCTATTATAGCGTTAATATGCGAATTTATTATCGCGAGATTATTATCATATTTTTTTTCTAAAATAGTTATTGCGAGATCAAAATTTTCGTGAGTAACTTCAAGTGAGTCAATTAAAGTTAAGGGTTCACCTTTAAGAGAAGATTTTAAATATATTAATTTTTGTGCCTTTGTGATACTATTGTTATCCTTTACTAGAGAAGAAAATAATTGGTAAAAAGAGAGCCATTTACTGTATTCACCATTGAAATTGGGGACGGAAATGGGTGGTAACCTTACATTTGAATTACTAGCGGGTTCCTGTGATTGAGAATGTGATGGGGAAGAAGATGAGTTACTGAGCGTTAATTGAGATAATTTTCCGTCAATTCGTGACATAGCAGAGAAGTATTTATCCTCGATTTCTTCCCTATTTTCGGTATGCAAGTCGACCGCATCAATAGATTCTATTTTATTGCAAATATCATTGTAATTATTAAAGGTATTAACTAAATGTGCTTTTCGGTGATCTAATTCAAAGGTGTTAGTTTGAATATCAAGGGAGTTATTGATCCAATTTAAAATTCTAGTGATTGTAGACTTGCATGTGCCACGCTCTCTTTTCAATAGATCCATGTCAATTAGTATAAATTAAAATATGTGATAATAAAACGAAAACAAAACTGAGACAATACCAGTGTACAGTGTAGAGATAGAAAGATATGTTTGTTATTAAAAAGAAAAAAGATCGTGGCTGAAAATTGAAATTGTACTATACTATAAAAAATGTGTAAAAATTCAAATTCAAAATTATATAAATGTGTAAAAAAAAATCGTGAAATATCTGTAAATGAATGCGATAAGTAATTTTTAATTAGTCATAAATATAGTAGGATGCGACTTTGATAAACACATTCAAAATTGCGTATTATGCGTAAATTATAGTAAGTAAGAAAGTATTACTTAAAACGAGAACGAGTATAAAAATTATAGTGAGTGATAATATATAAAATACAAATAAACACTGTGAGAATTGTTTATAGAAATTGTATCGAGTTAGAGTCACTGAGTAACGCGAAAATAAATAAAGTTTATAAGTCCACCGTTGTTGTAAACGGTGTTACCTGTTGGAGAGGGTCGTTTTGAAGACGACTCACGGGTTTGGAGCAGCGTCTTCGTAAATCTCGATGTGGGAGATGGAGTCAGAACTCTTTAACTGGAAATCCTTGCTTCTGTAGTGTTGTAGAGGACGTTTGCTGTCCCACCAGGGGTACCAAATTATGTGTGGAGATGTGATGTTTCGTCCAAACATAAGAAAGGGAACCAAGCGTTTCGTTGGTTTCGTATTAAGACGTCGATTCCAAATAATCTCGGTCGAAGTAAGGATGATTTCCGATAATAAAGAAAGTATTGAATCTGCTACCAGTCAATTTTATTGATCACAACTATTCTAACAAATGCGATTTTATATAATAATTATCAACGAAAGCCGACCATAAATGCTTCTTGCTATGTCGTTGATCGCGAACACTATTCTTGAGTGAGAGTCAGAGAGAGAAACTCTATATTATCGAACCGTTACGACTGAAGGCCGATACTTGAATATATTTTTGTTTTACTGCATCGTCGCCAAAACATCAAGTCAGGGACCAAAACCCGTTAAATCACCGGTTTAACAACTTCCTAGAATTTATTTAATACAATGTACGACTTGACGGTCAGGTAGTCTCTGAGAGAAAAAGGTTTTATTTTTTGAACAAAGAATAGATTTTTAATTCCACTAAACATTCGGAGAACTGATATAAAGAGAATTGACAAACTGACTTTCCTGTAAATTACCTTACTTTGTAAATAAATACTTTTATGTTAAAGAGATTTGAACACATAATATATGTAGGTATGTACTTTCAAATAAAACATTTATTTTTACAATTTAAGGCAAAAATATTTATTAATTACTTTACTAAATAATTTATCTTTCATATTTTTTACAAAATATTGAAGTTATATTAAAATTAATCTAAAATTGGGTAATTTTACTAGTGCTTTGCTAAGAATCCAAGCGGGCTCTTGCCGCATTGTGACGTCACTTTCGCGGAAGGTGTTTGCTTCATCGGTTCGGTACAAGGCGTGTCTATCAGTTTGTATGGTCTAAGGTAGGAATCGATTAATTTTTGCTCGACAACATCAACACTGGATTTTAGCCGAATTCTCTTTACTGATAAATCGCAATTCTGTTTGAAGTCTGGCCATGTCCGAGAGAGTGTTTGGAGACATAGAAATAAAAAATATACCCAAGCTTGGATGTCACAGAGAAGAAAGTTTGGCGGTGGTGGTGTCATGGTTTGTGCTGGAACCTCAGTTGAAGCTCGAACTGAACTTATTTTCATCAATGGCCCCCTGAATGTTCACCGGTATATAGAAGAATATTTTGACAAAAGCAGTATTTCTATTTCTTCCATTTATTGGGAACAAATTCGTCTTTATGCATAATAATGCATACTGCAAGAATCGTGACAAATTACTTGGAGAAGTAGGAATTAATACTCTCGAATGGCCAGTCTGCAGCCCTGATCTGAATATCATCGAACATCTTTGGGATGAACTTCATCGCAGGGTTAGAAGTCAACCAGGCCAGCCAGAAAGTCTTGCAAAACTTCAAAACATACTTTGTAAAGAATATAAACGTATTCCTCAAGTTTTTATTCAAAATTTGTTTTTTTTTTTCTTACAAACCGTTACTGATGTTTTAGCGCAAAATACCCGATATTAGACAATTTTATTCAATTTCACTCGTAATTTTTATTGTTTTTAATTCATTTGGATATTACACTATTCAGTGGCGCACCTAGAATTTTAATGTGGGAGGCACCGACATTTTTTTTATGCTACCTCCATTATATACCATAAGCTGGACAAACCTTTTACAGATTCGGAGAGCACTGTATAAATGTGTCAGGAGTAAATCCTTGATGAGTTTTTTAGGGCTTCTTTCTGCAAACAGAAAAAAAATTTTAAACTTTCAGACTTGCAGAGTATAATTAAATGAGTGTAATTAATTATTTGAGAAAGTAAAACACCGCTCCATGTGCAGAACAGAATGACAACTTCTTTATTACTTCTGTCATGGTAGCCAACCTGATTTACAATATGTTTGGGGATCAGGATAGGCAACATTTCAATACCCCCTCTCAATTTATACAACATTTATAAAAGTATTAAATTTGGATGAATTGTCAACTACATAAACAAAAATAATCTTAATAATTGAACAAAATTAAATTGCACAAAAAGAAATAATAATAATACTAGTTCATAATACAACTAAACAGTTTACAACTTATATCTACATATTGAAGTATTCATAAACTTTCCAATAACTCAAAAAACATTGACATAAGATGAAAAAATAAAATACATGATTCACATGAATACCTAAAGTATAAATGCACCAATTTACAATATATAAAAAGTAATTAAGCTTTAGTTACTTTCAACATTCTTGAATTTTTATCATATTTCTGAGACGTAGTATTATTTCATTTGAAGGAGCTGTAGTGAAAATATCGGCACAATTTGATTTTGTATTTATGTATTGTAAAGTAATTACATTGTTTTTAATTAGATTTCGAATGAAATAATATTTTGTGTCGATATGCTTAGACCTTTTTCCTTTAAATGAATTTTTAGCAATACATATAGCTCCCTGGTTATCTATATATAATATACTACCAGTTATTTTCTCGTTCAACAATTCTTCTGCTAGGTTTTTTGTGAACAGTAATTCACAACATGAAACAGTTGATGAAACATATTCCGCCTCAGTGCTACTCAATGAAACAGTGCTCTGTTTCCTTGCATACCATGAAACTGGATTGTCTAGAAAATATATTATGCCTCCTGACATGCTTTTTCTATCATTGACATTAACTGCCCAGTCTGAATCTGAATATGCTGAATATGGTTTTCTTGATATAATTTTGCTGTATATAAGACAGAAATTAATTGTATCCTTTAAATATCTAATTACACGTTTGGCTGCTTTCCATAATATATCATTAGGTCAATCTAGGAATTGACTTAAATAAGAAATTGAAAACATTATGTCAGGGCGACTACCTAACGCAATGTATATTAGGCTTCCAATTAATTGCCTGTAAGGTATATTGTCAGAAATTTGATTATTAGTATTAAGTTTTTCAACGTGAAAACCTGTTTCCATTGGTGTTTTGCTAATATTGCAATTCGTCATATTAAATTTATCTATTATTTTATTGATTAAGGGTTTTTGTGAAATATACATTTTTGCATTATTTTCATCTTCAGAAAATTCAAAATCAATACCTAAAAAATTATTTACAAAACCAAGATTTTTTGCATTGAACTTACTTTTTGAACTTTCTATAACTATTTGAATCGAATTGCTATCTTCACCGCACAATAGGATATCATCTACCCATATACACATACACACATTTTTCTTTGTGTAAACACAACAGTCACTTTCGGCACTTCTAAACCCAATTTTGATTGCCCATTTGTCGAATCGTTGGTTCCAGCATTTAGGCGATTCCCTCAGTCCATACAAAGCCTTTTGCAGTTTCAGAACTTTGCTTTGTCCTGTGTATCCCTTAGGACAATGAATATAAACTTCATGTTGTAGCACTCCGTTAATGAATGCTGAAGGAATGTCTAACTGGTATAGCTTCCAGTCGTTATTGAGAGCTAGTGACAATAAAATTCTAACACTTGCCATTTTTGCTACAGGTGAATATATATCTAAAAATACTTCTTCTTCATATCCTTTAGCGACTAAGCGAGCTTTTTTCGTGCCATCACTTTTTGTTTTAAATACCCATTTTATATTTATGATTTGTTGATTATTAGGTACCTTTGTGGCTTCAGTCCAGGTGTCCATTTTTTCGAGACATTCAAGTTCTGTTTCGATTGCCTGCTTTCATTCATCACTCTCCACTGCTTCTTCATAAGTTACTGGGGTTGATGTAACTAAACAATATGCATAATAAAGTTCATAGTCTTTGAGCTTCGAAGGTGGTTTTATTTCTCTATTAGAGAAACTAGTTTTGGTATTTTGTACATTTACTGGTTCTTCATCTTGTGAATTACTTTCAGTGATATTTCTTAATGTTTTGACTCTACTATCTTCATAATTTGTCTCTTCCAATATTTCCAATTCATCTTGGCTTGGTAAAATTTCCTCAGTATTTTGATTATTAGACAATATTTCTGGAGAATATTTATATTGTGATTCATCGAAAACCACATCTCTTGAAATTTTAATTTGATTAGTCAGTGGATTCCAGATTCTATAGCCAGCGCCACTGTAGCCGAGTTTAGACAAGTCAAGCCTGTTCAAGTATATTTCTGTTGGTACTTGAAGTTCAATTGCTCGTGATGGGGTTCGGTTGACCTGATAAACAGCTGTTCTAACTGCTTCTCCCCACAGACACTTAGGAAGATTTGTTTCAACAAACATGGCTCTTACCTTGTCTAAAATAGTACGATTAAATTGTTCTGCTATACTATTCTGCTGAGGTGTGTACCCAGCTGTAAATTCTTGCACTATACCATGTTGTACACAATAGTTTTTAAAATTTTAGAAGACATCTCTCCTCCCATATCCATTCTTATTCTAGATACTCTCCTTCCTTCTGCTGCTAATTTTTCAATGTGATTAATAAGATGCAACTCACTCTCGCATTTTCTTGTCATTAAATATACAACACTAAAATGTGAAAAATCATCAATAATTGATAAGTAATACTTCTCACCAGAAAATGTTGGATCTTTGGACGGATCCCAGGTGTCAACATGTAAAAGTTCGCCACCTCTAGAAGATTTTTTGTACAAAACTTCTTTAAAAGATTGCCTTGTGGCTTTTCCTTATAGACATGAATCACACAGCTCATTAGAATAGGGTAGTCCCAACAATTGAAGTCCCCTTCTATTTACATGTCCTAACCGTAAGTGCCATAAATTTTTATTACTATGCTTTGCTACTAAACTGGATTGCACTTTATTTAAATGAAAATTTGCAACAAATAAATTACTTTTGTGTTTACAACAAATAAGTTTGAAGTTTTTTTTTTCTTATTTCAGCCTTATTTTCTTTAAATACAACTGTGAAACCCAAATTGTTTAGTTTACTAACTGATAATAGATTATATTCTAGGTTATTTAATATGAGTACATCAATGTTGATAGGAATTTCATTATAATAAACTTTTAACATACCTTTTTTACAATAATTCATTACCCTTCCATCTGCTATTTTAATGCCAACAGGCTCAATTTCAACAATGTTACTTATAAATTGTTCATATTTACCACTGCACATATATTGTGATGCTCCGGAATCTATTATAAATGAAATTTGGTTGTCATCATTCTTGAGATCTTCAGCTGATAGGGCTGTGATAAAACTTACTTCATCTTCAGCTACTTTGGCATGGACGTTATGCTTACTTTGTGTATTATTACCAGTTCTTCTGCCACGGGAATAGTTATTTCCACGAAAAAATCTACCTCCACTGCTGTTACCTCTATAATTATTGTTTTTTCTGAAACAATTGGACACTAAATGGCCTTCAAGTCCACAAAATGAGCAACGGGGTTTTTTATTATCTTGCTTTGTATAAAACGAGGATTCTTCACTTACTTTTTCAATATTTTTCAACTTCCGTTCTGCATCAAGTAATTTTGCTTTAACAAAGTCAACAGTTAACTTGTCATTTGACGTTTCTAATACAGTAATGACAGTGTCGAACGTATCTGTCATTGTTAACAACAGGTAACAAACCTTATCATCGTCTTCTATTGTGGTTCCAGTGGATTCGAGGTCACGTATTAAACAATCGAACTCAACGAAAAACTTTTGTAACTTTGTGCCTTGTTTATATTTCAAGGTTAATAACTTTTTTCGCACATATAAACGAGAAAGAATACTTTTTCTTTCAAAAACATTTTCTAAATTTTTTATCATTTCGAAAGCTGACTTACAATCAGGAATATATTCTAAATGTTCATCTGTAATGAATGTGACAATAATAGATCTCGCTGTTGCATCATGCTTTTTATGCTGAGATTGCTCGTCTCTTGATAAAGCTGCTAGTTGCGTTGCCGTTACTTCTGTGGTAATCAAATCTTTAACACCTCTGGCATCTAGAAGATTGCCTAATCTAAATTTCCAGGGCGAAAAATTCGTAGATGTTAATTGCGGATACAAACTCACGGTTGAATTCGCACTACTTAAACTTTGGGCTGCCATTTTTAATTTTATTGCCGGTCACTAATAACACTTTTTGTCGGTTTCCACAAATTGGGAACACTAAACAAAAACTTTATTTGTTATGGAATGTACTCTGGGCCCATAACCTTTTGAATAAACTTTCAGACTTGCAGAGTATAATTAAATGAGTGTAATTAATTATTTGAGAAAATAAAACACTGCTCCATGTGCAGAACAGAAATACAACTTCTTTATTACTACTGTTATGGTAGCCAACCTGATTTACAATATGTTTGGGGATCAGGATAGGCAACATTTCAATAGAAATATAATATAAAAACGTTCAAAAATATTATTCTTTAATAAATTGATATGGTCTTGATATAATATATACCAAGTTCTGAAATATGTAATCTATATATACAATAGCACTAAAGGCCTTAGAGGCCCATGGCTTAAAAAGTTTGTTCTTTCTTCATTTTCGCTTTCCTTTATGTACTGAGATCTTCTCTGGCTCGATATGTGATTTTTCTCCATTCCTTCTTGTTATTCATTTTTCTTTTCTGGCCTTCTAGTCCAATTTCTTCCATATCTTTTTCTACCTACTGATTCCATCTACTTTTATGTAATGTATATGAGAGTTAAAATTCTTACGAGAAAATGTTCTGTTCTGTTATTTATGAATTAAACTTTATATTTGTTGGTTTTTATTTTAGATTTTCCACCAGAGGACACTGTGGATATTATGAAAACAATAGAAATGCATTCATCTAATAAAGAACAACATAGAAGTCAACCTGCAGAAGAAAAAACATTAAAATGCGAAATTTGTTGTAAACAGTTTGGAAGAAAAAAGAAGTTAAATCTACACATGAAAATTCATATTGGAGAAAAGCTTTACAAGTGTAAAATTTGTTTTAAGCAGTGTATTAAAGCACAACATTTCAAAAATCATATAAGAACGCACACTCGACAAAAGCCTTATAAGTGTGAAATTTGTTTGAAGCAGTTCACTCAGTCAGGGTATTTGACACGTCATATCAGATCGCACAGTGGAGAAAAGCCTTATAAGTGTGAAATTTGTTTTAAACAATTTCGTGGAGCAAGTAGTTTGAAAAAACATTTAAGAATTCACACTGGAGAAAAGCCTTACAAGTGTGAAATTTGTTTTAAGCAGTTTAGTGAAGCAGGTAGTTTGAAAAAACATTTAAGAATGCACACTGGAGAAAAGCCTTACAAGTGTGAAATTTGTTTTAAACAGTTTAGCAGAGCACAAAATTTGAAACATCATATAAGGACCCACACTGGAGAAAAGCCTTATAAGTGTGAAATTTGTTTTAAACAATTTAGTGGAGCAAGTAGTTTGAAAAAACATTTAAGAAAGCACACTAAGGAAAAACCTTTCAAGTGTGAAATTTGTTTGAAGCAGTTCACTCAGTCAGGGCATTTGACACGTCATATCAGATCGCACAGTGGAGAAAAACCTTACAAGTGTGAAATTTGCTTTAAGCAGTTTACCACCACACAAAATTTAAAACAACATATAAGAATGCATACTGGAGAAAAGCCTTATAAGTGTGAAATTTGTTTTAAACAATTTAGTGGAGCAAGTAGTTTGAAAAAACATTTAAGAATGCACACTGGAGAAAAGCCTTACAAGTGTGAAATTTGTTTTAAGCAATTTAGCGAAGCACAAAATTTGAAAAATCATATAAAAACACACACTGAGGAAAAACCTTTCAAGTGTGAAATTTGTTTGAAGCAGTTCACTCAGTCAGGGTCTTTGACACGTCATATCAGATCGCACAGTGGAGAAAAACCTTACAAGTGTGAAATTTGCTTTAAGCAGTTTTTCACCACACAAAATTTAAAACAACATATAAGAATGCATACTGGAGAAAAGCCTTATAAGTGTGAAATTTGTTTTAAACAATTTAGTGGAGCAAGTAGTTTGAAAAAACATTTAAGAATGCACACTGGAGAAAAGCCTTACAAGTGTGAAATTTGTTTTAAGCAATTTAGCGAAGCACAAAATTTGAAAAATCATATAAAAACACACACTGGAGAAAAACCTTAGAGGTGTAAAATTTGTTTTAAGCAATTTAGTGAAGCAAGTAATTAGAAACAACATTTAAGAGTGCACACTGGAGAAACGCCTTATAAATGTGAAATTTGTTTTAAACAGTTTAGTCTAAAGTCAAGTTTGAAAACGTATTTGAGAATACACAATAGAAAAGCCGCAAAAGTATGAAATTAGATATAAGCAAGTTATTTCAGAAACTACTGTGAAAGATTGTACATAGATTAGACATATGTGATTGCACACTGAAGAAAAATCTGTGTGAAGTTGAGTTTTATAATCGTTTTTCCCACAACAATAATTTGAAAAAACATTTGATGTAGCATAGAAATATTCAGAGAATTCAGGAATTTCAACGGTCTAAGATGAATTATTTTTCATCGCATACAACGATAAACATTGATATATCATCTAACATTTGGTCCCGATTTTTAGAGTTGCCAAGTGAAAAAGCGTTTTGAAAAGTATTTCATACTCATTCAAAATTGTGTTATAAAAACAATAAATATATTTTAGCAATAAACGTAGTTTATTAGATACCCCAGAAACCTATGAATTTTTAAAATACCCTTTAAAAACAAAAAAAAGGTCCCCCTTAAAAATGGCTTTGTTTAGAGTAGCGAAGTACCCTAACAGTTAGAGATACAAAGTGTGCGGCCCGGATGTCTGTAGTAAACTCCTTTTCCTTTTACTCTATGAAGGCCGATATGTAATTAAGATATGATCAGTGGGCCTCAAACAGTGGGACGTTAATATTTAATTCCGATCGCTTGAAAAGTAAAACTATTTAATTTCCTGTATTTTATGTTCAGTAATAATATTGTATTTTACAATATGTATATACAGGGCAGTTAAAAGAAGTGGGACGGAATATTTCGAAAAATCGAAATTATTTGTCGACATCAAATGTTCATCAAGGTCTCTACAAGTCTCTATTTTGCGTAGAGTGAAAATTATACGAATGGTTTTGCATGCAGGTAAATTGGAAAATACTTGCCTAGTTGCTGGTATGTCCATATTTGAATAAAATACATCCAAGACTTTACTTTCTGCAGACACTGTATTAAATATAACCTTGAAACAAATTGACACTAAATCACTTCCCAGTTTTCAGCAAAACAAAAGGTTTAAACATGTGTAGTCCAGTAATTACTACCAAAGCTATTGAGAGTATGAAGTCCAGTAATTAGACCGAAGGTACTTTATCGTTTAACTTAAACACGCCACAAAGTCCGAATTGAATTTCCGAAACACTTTTTTGTTTCTTCTTTTTAGCAAACGATTTGTCCTATTCACTGTCTGATATTTCACTAGCAGAGTCGTCACTATCTGAATTGTCTATCCGAATAATTAGAGGCCGGACCTCATCTATAACTCGTTCGGTTTGAAAAGACTGAACGATTATGTCTTCCGCATGTCTAATACAATTTTGCCATTGTTCTGCCGTTATTTGTTCTAGCGATTCTTTCCATAAACCAAGAACGCTAGCGTCATCTTTTGTTTTGGCTATACCCCAAACTAACTCAATTGCATTATAGTGGCAATGGTAGGGCGGAAGTCGAAGAACTTCATGTCCATATTTAAGAGCCATTTGGTCAGTAACAAAATTTTTTTGAATTTTGTGCTCTCCACACCTTTGAAGTAAATCGACTTTTAAAAATATGTCACTGTGATAAATTTTCTTTTCTGCCAACCACAACTTTATTTCTTCTTTTGTCCAGCTGCTTGAGGGAAATCTCTCTTCTACTCTTGAGTGGTAGGATGCATTATCCAACACTGTTATGGATGGTCGCTCCAATTTTTTTAACAAATTTTCTTCAAACCATTCTTCAAAAATATTTGCATTCATATTTCCATGGTAATCACCTGTATTCTTTGTGGACGAAAAAATTAAACTAGCGTCAGGAATAAAACCCTCATCATTTCCAGCATGAAGTATAACGTAGCGTTTACCATTACCGGAACGACTAGAAGAATAACATTTCGTGGTGCCATCTTGCCAAGATGATTTTGACATATTTCCTTTAGCGAAAATCCATGTTTCGTCTAAAAATACAACTTGCCTCGGACTATCAGACATTTTATTGTTCATGAATTTTCTTAAAAAATGCCACCGTTTTGAAACAACATTAGAGAGTTCACACAATACTTGTCTATTATTTGTCTTTTTATATCGAAAACCTAAATGTTTCAACACTCTCCACAAACTTGTTAAACTAATATCACACACTTCCTTGTCTTTTATTTTTTGCAACACAGCATTAACTGTTACATGTTCTTTGGCTTTATACATATTATATATAATATTTTTAATTGCAAGTTTAATTGACTGGTGCAAATCTAAAGTTTTTTGGAGTTGGCGATTTCTCTTGCTTACTTTATTTATTTCATCCTCACTCATGTTATTAATTCTTCGGAATGTCCTCTCTGAGATACCGCAAGCATCACATGTGCGTTTCTGAACTACCATAACAGATGTCAATGGACCTATATTATTTTTTTCCAAATTGAAATAACTTTCGACTTTTAGAACTAAACGCCGTTCTTCTAGAGATAACACTCTACGTTTCGACTGTAGTTTATTTTCTTCCAAATTACTCATGTTGCTTTAAAGTACCTCTTCACTACCCTACTATAAAAAATAGGTACTTATATACAACTACTACACCCTAAAAAGAACGAGGGTTGTACAACGGATGAAACAATCGAACACAAATTATTTAACAGCCAATGCTAAACAAGCATAAACACTGTATTGATTGTGATTGCAAAACCGTTCGCATGTTTTAAATAAGGTTTTTGCTGATTATGTATTTTGTTAAATTATTAAAACACAAAAATACAACCCACTACCATCAATTAATTTTTAACGATAAACAGAAGATAAATATGATGACGTTTGAATTTGATCTACTTTGTCGATGACAGTGTCGTTAACAGAAAGATATTTGAAACAGCATAAATCATTTTTCAATGATTGTGTGGATTTAAGAAATACATTACTAAAAATTTAAATTTCAAAAAATGAAATTTGTTTTTAAAAAATATTTTTATTTCTAAGCTACAATTTTAATGCATCTAAACTGAACAAGACCAAGAATAATAATGATTTTTACAATGCAAATAACAAAGAAACAATACGACAACTTCTGGGGAGACTGCAGAGTAAGCCACAGGTGTTGGTTGCGATTCTGCCAGGTCCGGACTTTCGTACCATGTAACTCCTCCGTCCTTAAGAGGAAAAAATAACGGAGGTATTTTTGGATTCCAAATTTTGGGGACATCTTTCTTCCAATGGAATTTCGTCAGGAACCCTCTTATTTTTGCAATACTTCTGGTATCTGGTGATGATGTAAATTATAACGATTGGTATTAATATAGATAAGATGACTGAACCGGTGCTGATAATGGGTGTAGTTGGAAAGCCAATTTCTTCTACTGGTGAAAGATTTCTGTTAATTTCGTATAGTCCTTCCATATCGATTTTGCTCAAATTGGTTACTTGATAATTTACCTTTTCAGTCGAGAAATTTTCTAGTTTTGGTAATATTATGATTTTTCCAGATTGGATTCGTGGATTGTTTGAAAATTTTAAGGTTCCAACTTCTATTTCACATTTTGGCGGGATTTCTATTAACGAAGGTTCTTTTATTTCCAAAAACGAATTGGACTCACATTTTGAGATTAATTTGACAGTACTGGATGGGATTATTAAGATCTGGTTCTCCATGACGTGCTCGATAATGGGTTCTTGTAGATTTACTTCAGTGGCGTAGCATTTTTCTGGGTTACGTCCATCAATTAATTTATAGGTGCAGGTATCTATTTGGGTGTAGTCCTGTTGGCAGTAGTATCTGGTTTCGAGGATGGGACATTCTTCTTTTATCGATAGTGATTTTTCTCCTTTTGCCAAGTAGGGATATAAAGGAATATATGTTTGATGATTTTGTATTACGGGGTAAACATGGAAAAAATCGTAATTTTCTGATTTGAATATAGGAACATGGATAGCGAATATAAGCTTGGATTCGTAAAAGGTTACTTGAGTACTGAGAAACAGATAGTATGTTAGCACATTGTTAAATTTTGCGATTTGTTCTTCTTTGTATATATGTGATAAATATGACATCATTTCTGAGATTTCTTGGGTAGATATTATTGAATTATGAAGAGTATTTAATTTAGAGAAAACGATCGAATTTTCAATATTGTCAATAAATGTTATTAAATTTTGGCAATCAAGATTAATCTGGTAAAGAATACTTTGATAAGTTATGTAATTATCGAAAGTGATTATTTTGATTTCTAATGAATATTTAAATTTTTCTATATTGTCTTGTAATTTTTGTTGATTTTGCCACAAGGTTGATAAAGATTGATTATAATGATTAACAAGCTTTTTGTACAAAGTTGACTGAAGGTTAAGTTCATGAATTACATTTTTCTGATTTAATTGTAAAATATTAATTGCTTTATCGTATCGTTCTCCATCGTCAGCATCTAAAGTTCCAAAAGCCCATTTATTAATTTTGCCTATTCCATCTATTAAACCTCTTTTAGAGCGAATATGTGGATGTAAATTTTCAAATTTTCTTTCGAGAATTTTTATTAAGAATTCGGTTCTTTTTGTCATTTGTTCAGCTAAGTTATGAAAAGATATAGGGTTAGAAGCATTACTTACTATTAGACTATTCTTAAGGATATAAAAATGGTTAGTTAAACTAGTTATCTGTTTAGTTACTTCTCTTAAATCTAGATAGTGTATAAAGGTATGCTTAGTGTAAATAATTTTACAGGGTCCTAATAGTATGGGTAACAAAGGATTCGTTATAGGAGTAATTTTTACATCTTCTCCTTCACATCTCCGTTGAAGTGCTAAGAATATCAGGAGCAAACACGTTGTCCGGATTTTCATTTTCCTGAAAAGATATTTTTTGTTTTACTCTGGGTTTTCTGATTATATCTTTATGGTAATTTCCTTTATTAGTTTGTAAGATAAGGCCTGAATCTTGGACTACTTCAGTCTTTTTAAATTTTGGTGCCTTTTTATCGCGCAATTTTGTTTTGACGTATGCAACGTCCTGGTTAGAGAAATCTGTAGGGTCATTTCGATTTTCATTTAATTTATTAATTATTTTTTCTTTTGTTTCTTCGTTTCTACTTTTTATTATTTCGTATAACTGTTTACTTGCTTTTTTATGGTTTTGTACATAGTATGATAAAATAAGGTTATCGTCCAAGTCGACAGGATCTGGACTGTTAATGTGTCCTTTTATTATTTCAAATGGGGTAAACTTAGTGATGGAATGCATTGAATTGTTATAGCTTAGAATAGCATGTTTTATTAATTGGTTAGGGGTTAATTCTTTATTTTCTTCTCTAAGACAGCGAAAGCATTCTATTAGTGTAGAATGAAACCTTTCTACGGGGGAGTTGGAATTACTATTTTTAGAAGTTGTGAAATGTAGTTCTATATGGTGAAGTTTACAAAAATCTTTAAGGTCATTATTTTTGAATTCTGTTCCACAGTCGGCAGTAATTTTATAAGGTAAACCGTGGTGGCTTACGAAGAGAAGTAAATTTTCCACTACGGAGGTGCCATTGACACTGGGTAAAGGATATGCTTGGACATATCTCGAAAATGAATCTATAATCGTTAAATATGATTGGTTAGAAATTTTAAAGACATCTACATGAATATGTTCAAAGGGTTTTGATGCAGTGGGAGTTAGACTAAATTTTATAATTGGAGGATTTCTATCGTATTTGTTTTTAAGACAAGTTTCACAATTATTTATAAATCGTTCGATATCTTCTGCCATTTTTGGCCAATAGTAACGTGATCCTAGGGACATTTTTACTTCATTTATGCCGCGATGTCCTTTTTTGTGTATGTGATAATACTCTAATTTTTCTTTCTGTTCCTGAGTATCTATTATGTCAGTTAAAAATTTTGTGGAATGTACAAATTTAAAAGCGGAATTTTTAAAATAATTCTGAACTATTACTACAAATGTTTCTGGTAAAATATTTTCTTTAAAGTACAACGCATAAATCTTTTTGGGATCTATATATTCTTTTACAAATTTAAAAATACTTTCTTCAATATTTCTTTGAGGTAAAGTAACATAAAATCTATTATTATCAAATATTTTTTCATTTTTGCATTTTATTTTATTTATTTCTCCACCTGTTAATATAATTTGATTTTTATAAGTATTTAGGGCTTTTTCGGTTATGGGTATACCTAGAATGGGATTTTCTAAAGAGGTATGACAGGTTTCTAAGTCTGAGTCATCTCTTTCGGGATTTTCAAGAGGGGGTCGAACTTGTATGTCCGAAATAATATTTATTTTACTAGTTGATCCATCATTTAGTAAGGAGTCAAGGTCTCCTTCTGAAAGTTGCGATAAGTCGTCAAAGTTGCGTAGTTCGTTATCTATTATTTCATTTATGTCACCTAAATTAACGTCCATCGATTCCGTTTCGAGAGCATTTAAATCGGAATCTATTTTATAATAATTATTTTGTCTATTAGAAAATTCAAATTTATAACATTGATAAACGTTAGAATCGTATGGATAAGCGTTTATGGGTTTTAATAAAGTAATAGATAAATTTTTATTAGTTTCATTGACAAATTCTACTAAAGCTAAACCATCATTTGCTACAGTTAGCATTTCTGGTACATACATATCACCTAAAATTATCTTATCAATTAATATTTCACCGTTCGGTACGGTCACAGGGACTTCTTTTCTAATCTTCTCATAAGGGCCAACAGATATTTCAAACTTTATGTCTGATGGTTTTCTAAATTTAATAGGGATTATTGTGTCTCTGCTAACGAGACATTTATTATTAAAATCAATGTTAAACTTCATGGATAATAGGTCATTAACCCCGATCAAGCCATCATAAAACTCATGAAAGTCGTATAATATGTAGTGCAGTATGTTGTTTCGATTAAATTCTTGGAACGCCGGTATGGCTGCTTGGTATTTGATATCTTTCGTGCCAAGAGACGTAGAAATTGAAACGTTTGAAGAATATATGCAATCTGAATAAAATTGTTCAGCAATACTGGGTTTTAAGATTGATTTCGTACTACCAGTATCAATTAATAATTTTAATGGGGGATTAGAAGTAGTGATGTAAGGTAAAGGGTTATTAGAGGTTAAATTTAATTCGATTAAGTTAATTTGGTTTTCTGAGGTGGTTTCCTGAAAATTCGGAGAAAATAATCTAAATCTACTTGCTCACCGGAATGGATATCTGCGTCGACGTCGCTATGCGTCTGTTCGCATTCTTGTCTATCGTAATCATTATTATATAATTCTTCAACTATAATATTCGGCTTTTGCTCATTATTTTGAAAATAGTTTCTATTAAAATTATTTGTTCTTCTGTTGAACGTTGAAGGGAATCTAGAATTTGTGGAAATATTCATCGTTCCGGCTTTGGGGCGCGATGTTGGGGAGTTCGATTTGTCTGAAAACATTCGTATTTCGGGAAGGTCCAAAGACTTCAGAGTTAGTTGGGAGTCTTTTAGGGTCTAAATAATAAAAGTGTTTAGTGCTGTATTTTCGCAAAATTGTATGAAAACAGCCTTTTGATTTACATCAAGATTAGTATCATTGCTAATTCTTTGTACTATATTACTTACTAACAATTGTAATCTATTTCCAAATTCTATTAAATTTTCATTTCTTTGTGGCCTAGTTCTAGTAAGTTCTTGTGTTAAGAATTGTAAATTACGTTTATCAGAAAAACATTGTATAAGCGCGGCTTTTAAAAGTGCCCAATTATTTAATTCTACCCTATTTCCTACCATAAGCTCAGCTTTTCCTATAAGTTTTCCTTGAATACATTCAAAAATGTGATCATTTAATTCTTGGTCATTATATGCTCTATATGTAATAATTAAGTTATCGCAAAGATAAATAAATTTATTTAAAGTATTTGTATCTCCATCATAAGGTTTAATATTGAAATTTTTGACTTAAATAGTTCCCAATTAATGGGACGACGTTCGAACGTCGGCGTCGGCGTTGCCGTCGCTTGATTAGCTTGAACAGTTTGGTTAGTTGCCATTTTAATATTTTTATTATCTTTATTCTTCCTACCTTTAAAGTTAATCTTTAGATTCTTAAGAGATTCTACCAAGGAATCAGCGTCAATCATAAAATGAAAATATCGTCTAATAAACAATGTCTTAACAACCTATCTTCCGAATTTATGAAAAATAAATAAGGAAGGCAAGAAGGAACTTGGCACTCACCTCGATAGTCTTTGCCAACTACTTCTCCAAATTCGTCCACCCAAATGAAGGACTGCTGTCACTGAAGGGCTGCTTTCCAATGGGGGCTGCTTTCCACTAAACGGAATGTTCTTTGGATTTGCACTTAAGGCGTTGAAACACCAAAGTCCCGAAAAAGTCTGCTTTCCGATAGATACGAAATTCACAGTTTCGCGACTCGCACAAATCCTACTGACTGCGCCAAATTTAAATTTCAAAAAATGAAATTTGTTTTTAAAAAATATTTTTATTTCTAAGCTACAATTTTAATGCATCTAAACTGAACAAGACCAAGAATAATAATGATTTTAAAATGCAAATAACAAAGAAACAATACGACAACTTCTGGGAAACTGCAGAGTAAGCCACAGGTGTTGGTTGCGATTCTGCCAGGTCCGGACTTTCGTACCATGTAACTCTAACAAATGTTTTAAGTGTGTATAAAATCTTAACTGTCTTTTTTCCTGAGATTACAATTATTATGACACATGGTATTTACTCGTTATTTTTCAAATAATATGTTCTTGTAAATGCATAACTTTAATTATTGGGTAAATCTACATTATACGATACGTCAGAAGAAATTTTTAAAAAATTAACATTGCAATAAAATTATAACCAATAAATGATAACTTGTTGAGCAGTGCTGATTGAAACAACAGAGCAGTAAAATGTTATTCATAAAGGTAGTGTAAAATATATCGCCCGCTTATCTGGTCCGCTAGTAATAAGTTACCAGCATTTAATGGCAAAGCGGTCTTTCTTAGGTGAAAAATCCTATAAGAGATTATCGTGAGCGTTTGGTTGTTGGGAGCGTGTAGATCAATTGCCAGGAAGTCCACGACGGGTGACTAAACTTTTGTGGGAATTTGCGCTTTAAATGTGGTATTCCGTGTTTGATAAGGATACCGTTCCCGCGGAAACCTGACAACGCTTTAGATGGATTGCTGTATATCCTGCAAAAGTAGGGATCGAGTGACAAAGTATCTGGTTAGAATTTGGATGTTATGTTTTTGCAGATATTTTTGATGAGGGTCTCTAGGGAGAGCCCCTGGAAATTGACTGCACATAGGGTGAAATCCATAAAGGGGACTTAATAATTGGGGTTGAAGGTCATTTAGACCCTATTGTTCTGACCAGACACATCTATGGCCGAAGATCTTTTCGATGACTCTGCTTGTATCCGCCGTAATCCGATATCGTTTTCCGGGGAGGATATTTTGCAATACAATTATATTGCGTTTGATGATATTTTTTATTTCTGTGGTTAGATTGAATGGTGTGATTGCCTTTTAGGTTGATAGGGGCTGTACTCGAGTTGGATTGGGGCAGGCGCTTGATTTGTGATTTTGGCCACAGTTCGGACATTGAAAGAACGTTGTCTGCATTCATGGATTGTGTCGCCATTTGTGCAGCATTTGCTGCAGTATTTAGGGGTTGAAATGGAATTTGTTCTGTGTGATGAATGAGTCAATTATATTTATCATTGAATAAATATTTATCATTAGTACATATAGTAGTCATGGGCGTAGAGATGAAAGGGACAAATATAATGATTGTTATTTTAAATTTCTTTTATGTATATATTTATATGTATGGAGATAAATCTCAAAAAAGGTCGATTTTATTTTTAAATTTAGATTTTTGTCATATATATGATACTAGTGACGTTATCCATCTGGGAAGAAAGAGTTATTCTTTCACCGAGAGTTAATTTAATAAGATTTTCACAATTTAGTGGGGATTTTGAAACGGTGCCACCAAGAATAAAAAAAATCCAGGGACCTAATGATTTATACAAGTGCTTTCAAATAATATATTAATTTCTCCATGGTCCCATTTAAAAGTATCTTACAAAATGGCGCCAATACGCTATTAATAAAATTGAGGCTTAGTTCAGTTACCTAAAAATTTAGTAATTCAAGTTTTAAGGTTCAGAAAAGAGTTGTTTGGGTTATTTCGTTTTTTTTTTCACGTTAGCATATTGAATAAATTCATTCATTTTCGCTAGAATATATGTTGAATATGTTGTAATTATCTCCACAATTTATGAGAACAAACTATATACTAAAATTTTTGACCGTTTTAATATTTATTATTATTAAGGACTCAATAGTTATTGTCTGTCTGTTTTTCTGCCTTTATGTGCTATAACTATAAAGGAAAAATCCTAAAAACTTGATACTTGATACATAGCTTGGTCCAAGGTCGAACCCTATTGAATTTCTTCTTGTTATTCTTTATAAGCAATTCTGCTTGTTCATTGGCGAATTAATACATCTATGGAAGGTTGTCAATCCATCTTTTGCCCGGCCGTCCGATACTTCTGGTGATTTACCTCTTGCTATTTTGACGACACGGGTCTCCTCCATTCTGCTTATGGGGTTATTCCGTTTTAATTTTTTCTATTTATTGTCTATTCGCTAATACACTGTACGGTACATTTTCTTCTAATGTCTTCGCTTCTCTTTCGATCTCTTAGCGTATTTCCTGTAACTCTTCTCAGTACTCTCACTCTCATCTCTGCGGTTTCCAGTAGCCTTTGTGTTGTGGCTGTGTCGGGTCTTGTTTATGAGGCATATGTCATTATTGGTCTTACACTGACTTTAGAAATTCTTGACTTCATCTCAGTGTTAATGTGTCTGTTTCGCCATATAGTGTTATTAATTCATCCTGTCAGTCTATTTGCTTTTTGTACTTGATTTCTCACTTCTTTGTCCAAGACTCCATAGCTGCACAATGTAGCTGCACATTAGTAATAATGGTATTTTATTTCCATTACTTTTTATCAAAATATTGATTCAATCCTTCATTTACTATACTCCTATTACAGGTCAAATGTTGTTTATATACAGCAAACGATGCACCATATGCCTATATCTTATATACCTAATTCTGTTTCTCTTTCTGCTCTTTCTTACCTATAGCATTACATATGCAATGATTGTGCAGATTGACTCCCATATAAATGTGTAACGGCGAACGCGTGTATAGAAGTATAACTTCTACCGGCAGTCCCACTGGACTGCAACACCCGTTTTTTATGTATATGTTTTATGCCTCAAATATGCTTTGAAATAGTACATTAGAGAGTTATCAAGTAAAATTTTATCTTTCCGTTATTTTGACACGTATACGCTATTTGTTACGGTATAAGTTTTAACGGATAAGTAATTTTAGAGTTATCAAATGGTTGAATTGGTGCTTCACGTTAATAGTTTGCAGCTGTCAGTCAAATGTCGTATGTGACAGCAAAATAATTAATTAATATTATATTAATTAATAATTAAATAATAAATTTTTTTGTTTTCTTTCACCCAAAGTATATATTTTGTCTAGTTTTGTACATTTTGGGTTTCAAATTTTTTCTACAGAAATATGGAAGACATTTTATAACAAGCAATATTAGTTAAAGTAAACAAGTAAACAGGACATTCCAGAGGGTTGACTCCTCGCACTTCTTTTACTAGTAAAAGGTCATCAGTGCTTATAAAACGCACCCTTTTTGTCTTTTTCACTATTTCCGTGTTCATAATTGATGAATATAATGAAATATAATAAAATGTTTTATTTGTCTCGCAGATACTTAACCAAGAAAACAGAAAACACGTGTTAACTAATGCACAGAAATACAATTACAGAACAAGAACTTCAATATCCGAGTCCCGAGTCTTGACGAATTGGTGCGATTCGCTCGTTACCGTATATCAAACCCGCTATTTGACGTACGGTAACGGAGCCCGTAAACGTTAAAATTATTTGTTATTCAATTTTCACACTGCGCATGCTCCATTGCTAAAATAACGTTACCGTATTCTTCTAACAGTTTGATTTGATAATTCTCTATTTTTAGATTGAGTTTACCGAAAGTACAAGCTGATTATAGCTGCAAATGTCAAACATGGAACAAAAAATTTCGGTTTATCAGTGTTGACTTTTTTATAATGTAGATGCTGTATGGTTCAAATATACAAAGATAAAGCTTTAGAAAAGTATATTTTGTTTATATTAAGTTATGAATTCTGCAATTTTTGATTGATATGAAACAAGATGAGTAATTCTTTGGAGATTAATTGCAGTTAATTATTAGAATTTTTTTTTGGTAATTACCCTTTGATAGATTAGGGAATAGATTTGGCAATCGTCAAATCAGCAGTTGCCAGATTGCAACAGATCTTTGCAATTACTCTCGAGAGAGACAAATATTTACTCGTTATTGTTTCATATAAATTAAAAATTACAGAATTCGTAAAATAGTATAATCGATATGTACTTTTTAAAATCTTTATCTCTTTATATTTGAAGTATACTTTATGGAATCTGGTATTTTTTTAAAATTTATATAAAACAAGGATAAATTTGGCAATAGTGTCAAAACCTTCGAAACGTCAGTTTCCAGATCATTTAGGAATTATGTCTTGCTATTTTTATCAAATTTGTGTAGGAAAATTTATAAATTTGTAGTAATTTATTTTTTTATAATTCTGTATAATTTCTGGGGTTGAGTTTACCGAAAGTACAAGCTGATTATAGCCGCAAATGTCAAACATAGAACAAAATATTTCGGTTTAGCAGTGTTGGCATGTTATTATAATGAGATATATGCTGTACGCTTCAAATATAAAGAGATAAAGCTTTAGAAAAGTACATTTTGATTATATTCGATTATATTATGTTATGAATTCTGCAATTTTTTATTTATATAAAACAAGAATGAGTAAGTAGTTGTTTCTTCTGGAGATTAATTGCAGTTAATTATTAGAAATTTTTTTTGCAATTGCTCTTGATAGATTAGGGGATAGATTTGGCAATCGCCAAATCAGCAGTCGCCAGATTGCAACAGATGTTTGCAATTAATCTCGAAAGAGACAAATATTTACTCGTTATTGTTTATTATATGTATATTTACTCGAATTGATGAAATAATATAATCAAAATGTACTTTTTAAAAGATTTCTCTCTTTATATTTGAAGCATACAACATATGTATTCTAAAAACATCCCAACACTGCCAAACAGATATATTTTATTTCATGGTTGACATTTACGGCTGTATTCAGCTTGCACTTGCGGTAAACTCAACCATTTCTGGTTTCAATAGATGTATCTGTTAGTGGAAGTGAGTTTTGATTCTCTAATACTCCATTTACATTTACTTCTACATGGAACTAATCCACAACCTTCAATAAAATATTAATTTTGGTTTTAACCATCAGACCTGCAGTAATTAAAAAATTATATTTTTTCAAATTTACGTTGCAGAGAATAAACTATCATTATTGACAATTTTATCCATAAAATGTGAATAAGAAAGTAAAAATATATCGGGAAAGAGGTTTAACTAAATTTAAAAACTTAAGCTTCATTTAAATTATATTAAATTAAATTTAAATTCATTGAATTTCATTTGAAAACTTAAAAAGAATAAAATTAATTAATATTATATCGCAATGCTCTTTCGGGATTTATTAAACGACATGGCAACACTGGCAAATACAAAATTTTCCTTCACTTGTAGCTAACTTCACCGGAACTTTCTATATACTTTTACTTTTGCCAACCTTTTTGTTTGTTGAATAATTCGGCAAAAGTATTATCACAGTATCAATAACAATGTCTATACTGTGGTATTATATAGAAAATGACGGTGAAGTTAGCTACAAATGAAGGAAAGTTTTGTATTTGACCGTGTTGCCATGTCCTTTTAATAAATAACGAAAGAGCATGCGATATAATCTTAATTAATTTTATGCATTGTTTTAAATTGAAATTTTGTTTACCGAACACACAAATTCACACAATTTAAATGTAGTGATGATCTGAACAAGTTCCAGTAACTAATACATTAACAAAACGGTATTCAGGTACCATTTCATCCCAGAATTATAAGAAAATAGTCATACAATTGAAATCTGCTCTGAACATCTGTTGCAATCTGGTAACTAGTCTTTTGACAGTATTGCCAAGTTTATTCGCTAATCTACAAATGGCCAAATTTTTTCTAATAACTAACTGCAACTAATATCAAAAGAAACAAATAATCATTCGTCCTTGTTTTATATAAATTTAAAAAACAATTAAAAAATACCAGATTCTGTCATATCAGTAGGTTATGATTACGGGCACGGGGCTCTAGGCACAATGGATGGAGACTCGTTGTCAGTTGTCACCTTGTCACTACTTGCGACAGCGATCATTGTTGGAGCGTGCACAAACCATACATACTGGTCTGGAGTATATATGGTCTGTGATATAACATTATACATTATAAGGAAATGGCAACACTGCCAACGCAATATTTTGTTCTGTGAAATTAAATTGACTGCTTACTTGAAGCTATCTTCACTGGGCCCAAATGTGAAAAATGTCCAAATCTATAATATAAAAATGAATCGCAAAATGTGTTGGTAAGTGCATAACTCAATAACGCATGGACCAATCTTAACAATTCTTTTTTTAAAAAATGTTCCTTGATGTCTAAGGATTGATTTTACGGCGAGAAAAATTCGAATAATTTCCGGGAAAACCCTAAAACAGCCTTTTTCCTTTTCCCATACAAATATTTTCTAAAAATCTAGAGTCAATTTGAACTTTATTGCTATTCAATAAAGTTTATATTAAATTACAAGCACTCACTGTTGTCTAAACAATGTAGGTGTGTTCCTAACGCCGAGAAGTCAATCTGCGCTTTATTGTCGCTGCACAAAATTCAAATTCAATCAAATGTATGTGTGGGCGCGTTGGTGTGTGTGCGTGTTCGCGTTGGAGGATCTAATGGATCAAACAAATCGCGTTAAAAAGGGTTTATTATCTTTAATAATTAATTTATTATTAATTTAATATACTCTATACACATACAACGTTGTTTTGGCTTAAAAGACTTGACTCCAAGTCATATCAAATTAAAAAAAAAGTTAAAAAAAACTAAAACGTAGTGTTATATCCTCTTGATTACATTCTCTTCATAGACAAGTAGATATTTCACAGACAACAACCTGTCTATTTGCCGGTGTACATTGGTGAACACACACGTGTTTTTCTTGGATTTTCTGATACCTTATCTACTCAGTTTTCTTTTGTCAATTTGATAAACGAAACAAATTCTCCAGTTTCTTCGATTTATTTTGTAGATTGAAGTAATTTAGGTAGAAGAACCCGAAATGCTACAAACCAAACTAATTACCGATCTAATCATATTGCACAAGACGTGACGACCGAAATGAACGTGTAAGAATTTCGTATATCACGAACGCGGGAAGCGAGAACGAGAGATTCAACTAATAATCGCAAGTTTGAATCGAGCTGCTTTCAGTTACGATTTGTCACTTGACTACAGTAACTACCCAATGTAATACTATTGGATCTATGAACTTGGTTTCATAGATCCATAGAAATGCATTATAAAGGGTTTTTATGAAGAACATTTGTTCGGAACACACTGTAATTGTAATCGAACGAATGTGATATTTGGCATAAATTGGTAACACTTATTTGACAGTTGCGGTGTTGACACTTTTTGTACTTTATTATTTTGAATTTTAAAGTGAATACCTCTTGTTTTATATTTTTACCTATTTAATAAAATCTGTTCTTTTAGAACAAGATGAGTGTGTTTATTTCAAAAATGTCACGTAAGAATTTAAATAGTCGTTATAAAGAGATGGTAGCTTCTTTAATTCATTATTTTAAACAGGAACGTGATAATAACGGCCCCATTCTACCCTTGACTGCTGTTAGAGAAGTATGTAAATGTATGTTTTGTATATTATTGTAGATGCTTAAAATATACATTCTTGGTTTAGCGTGTAGCTGCTGCTTTAAATTTACATATTTCAAATGTGAGTTCTATTTCTCAGGTCGTAAAAATTAATAAACTTTTTATACGACGCAACAAACGGCTAAAATTTTTTTTAACAAGATTATTTCTTAACTCTTGTTTTGTTTCTATTTATTTACATTAAATATTAATTTGTTTTGTTGTATAACCCACTTTTGCGATAATTATGTGACCTATTTGATTTAAAATGGATTCAGGATTTTTTTATACTTTGGCAACTATTGTCAACTTCTATATCTGTCAATGATAATCACGTACAAACGGTAAGTAAATTAGATGGACTGTAGTTTCTTATGATTTTGGGATGAAATGGTACATGAATACCGTTTTGTTAATGTATTAGTTAGTTACTGGAACTTGTTCAGATCGTCACTACATTTAAATTGTTGTGAATTTGTGTGTTCGGTAAACAAAATTTCAATTTAAAACAATGCATAAATTATATCGCATGCTCTTTCGTTATTTATTAAAACGACATGGCAACACTGTCAAATACAAAATTTTCCTTCATTTGTAGCTAACTTCACTTCACCGGCAATTTCTATATACTTTGGCGGATGAGTTCACGGTTCGTGGACTTACTACGGTTGCCTCTTCCGACTGGGGTGGGGATGCTTGAGCTACGTAACCAGAGTACACAAGAATACAAAACCTATTTATTCGCGATTGAAACTAAATGTAGAAGGCAGGTCGATTGCAGTGTTGATTGGTTGAAAGGGAAGAATTACGTCACGAGAGTACAGTTTCGGGCTTAATGTTCATTGGTTAGGCGAAAGAGGCAACCGTAGTAAGTCTACGAACCGTGGGTTGAGTTTACCGAAAGTACAAGCTGAATATAGCCGCAAATGTCAAAAATATTTCGATTTGGCAGTGTTGGCATGTTTTTATAATGCATAATATGTTGTATGCTTCAAATATAAAGAGTTAAAGATTTTAAAAAGTACATTTTGATTATACTATTTTATGAATTCTGCAATTTTTAATTTATATGAAGCAATAACGAGTAAATATTTGTCTCTTTCGAGATTAATTGTAAACATCTGTTGTAATCTGGCAACTGCTGATTTGACGATTGCCAAATCTATCCCCTAATCTATCAAAGGTAATTGCTAAAAAAATTTTTAATAATTAACTGCAATTATTCTACAAAGAAACAAATATTTACTCATTGTTGATTTATATAAATCAAAAATGCAGAATTCATAACATAATATCTAAAATAGGAAATTCTACTCTCTGAAACTTTTATTATAGTGAAGTTTTTAATTTAAGACAATCATCTTGAAAAAGCTAAGAATTATTTAACTACAAACTAAAAATAGTAAGCATATGTGTTTTTGTTTGAACAAACAAACATAAACAGTTCGATTTCAGTTAGATAAGTTCAGATAAATTTAGTAATTTAGCAATTTTCGGAACAAGATAGATAGATGCATATAATGTACACTACACTGTAATGTAATACCATAGAGTAAATAACAACTGTGGTAAAAGTCTATACTGTGGTAATACAGTATATCGATTTGTATAATTGTTCTAAAACTTGCTGAATTACTAAATTTATCTGAACTTATCTAACTACACACACACACACACCTCGCGCAAATGGACTACCGGCAGTGCCGGAGAAATAAAAAAAACTGAATATTCGCATTCGCGAATGTCAGTGGCATATATTCGCATTCGCGAATGTTCAAAAAATGACATTTGTTACATCACTAGTATAAGATCAAAAGGGGGATGGAATAATAATCCAACTGCCAGACAATTCACTGCTGCTTATAGAAGGTTATTAGTGCGTAGTGAAATTCGGTCTGGTGGTTTAGGAAATTGTGTTCCATTGGACGATATCCTATTCTAAGTGGTTTAAGTCGATTTAAAAACCTGAGTTTAATATTTGTTCACCTGAAGCTCGATTATTAGAAACATTTTATGAACAATCTTTAGAAACTATTTGGAGCGAACATGACTAGTAATGAATTCGACTGTAATTAACGAGTGTTCCATTCAAATAATTTCTTGCACAGCAGGTTCTTTAAATTGTGTAGATGCATTGTCTGGAAACAAATTAAATTATTTAAACTCATTAAGTACAAAAAAAATCAAGAAGGATTAACATATATGTCCAAAGATGTGATTGCAATTTGCAAAACATCGGAACATTTTTAAGAATAAACGAGCAAAATTTGAGAAAACCCAATTTTATCTCTATTCTAAAAAATAAAATCATACTCAAATGCGTTCAATTTGAACAATATTTTTGCAATCTACAAGAACATATTTTAGGGTGTGCTTCAAATCATATATATTTTTTAATTGAAGCAATAGTGGACAAATATTTAAACATAAGATTACATTTTATAACAAAAAAACAAAATGAATTTGATAATGTTATTCGAAATAAATATAACAAATTACAACTGTTTAGTGGACAATAAATCAATAATTCAAAAAATTTGTTTGCTTTTATCACATCCCCGAATCCTTGTTTATTTCGACCTATGTGTAAAAGTTCGACAAATTAAAAGACTGTCATTTATTTAAATCTTTTATGTACGCCTTGCATAATGTTTGTAAAATTAATAAAATGTAAAATTAATAAAATAGAAAATTAAACTCAAATTATGATTACTATTATTTGGAATTCAATTATGTAGTTTTATATTGTTCTTATTGGCCTAGGTGATACGCCAATGTTACACGTGTTTGATGCTCACTCGGCTCATACTCGGCTTCACTGTAGTTATCGTTGCGGTCACTCCTTTGACGAGTAGAACTCCCTACTCTAAGCATAATATAAACAAAATGTACTTTTCTAAGCTTCATCTTTTTATATTTGAAGCATACAGCATCTACATTATAAAAAACATACCAACGCTGCTATACCGAAATTTTTTGTTCCATGTTTGACATGTGCGGCCATAATCAGCTTGTACTTTCTGTAAATTCAACCGCTTTGTCCGACATGGCATACTCATTAATGCAGTAGCGCACCTAGAATTTGCCTCTGGGGGGGTTTTGGTTGGTCATCGAAATTTTTTTGTATGTATGTTACCTCCTTTTGAGTCCTTAAATTGGGTTAGTAACAGTGTCGAAATAGGGTCCGGGGGGGTTAACCCTCAAAACCTCCCGGGTGCGCCACTGCATAATGCCATTTGGTGCGTCTTTCACATTAGTCCCAGTGAAGTCAGCTATAATTGAGCTGTCACAGAACAAATTTTTGACGTTTGTCTGTTTTCATGTATTTATAATGTATATCATAGATAAGAATATACAGATTCGGCAAATTTTCAACTACCGTATACGTTATTCAGTATGTGGAACGAAGATAACACTTAATTGTTTTGAATAGAAGTGAGAGGCAGTCATCATCTCGACGGAGTAGGTATGACTTTTAAACAGTGTTGCTATTATTTCTGTTACATCTTTCCTTCTAAATTTTAGTCCGATGCATGAGTCTAAAATAATATTTAAATCCACTACAGTTCATTGTAAAATAAAAATTAATATTGTCCCAAAAAAATTCAAATAAAGTAGCCACGTAATTGTTATTTTCTAATCGATTTTATCAATTACTTTATTAGTTAACAAAGAACAGTGATTTAAGTAATTTATGTGTGGCAACAAAGCATTATTCCCCTGAAGAGTTTGAAATTTAAGCAACGCCTTCTTTTACAGTGCGAAGCGGCATAAAAATACACCGATGACCGACAGTAATTATCGGACGTTGATGGGGTGTAGTTCTTTGCATAAAATTATTTCGTCGCCAACTTTCCGTCAGTAAATCTTTAAGAAAAACTCAAAACACTTATAGGAATTCGAGTTTAAATGTAATTTTTGTAGATTTTTAGCTCTGGTAGCTAGGAAATAAAACAATAATTAACTTAACAAACATTAACTAAATATAAATATTATTTTTATAAGAAAAAAACCAATCAAAAAAATTATTCTAAATAATTAAAATTAAAGGCATTTTTAAAAAATCTCTAACCAATTAAATGTTCAAACAAACCACCATTTAAGCTAAACAAAATCCGAATCTATCAATTAAAGCAAGTCTCATTGGATTTAGCTGATTTTGTTGTACTCGACTAAGTTGAACAATTTTTTTCTTACAATTCTGCTAAATTGGTGGCTCGTTCGAAATCATGCCGATATAATTTTTGATTTTAGCATTCCTAGAAATAAAATACCAAAGGTGCTAAATCTGGTGATCTAGGGGGCCATTTTAATAAATCTAGATACTTTCGCCCATTCAGATTTCCCGTAATAAAAAATGGATCAATTATATTATCGTTATAAATGCCAGTCCACACATTTAATTTCTTTGGGAATTGTGTTTTCACAGCAATACTCAAATGTTTCTTTTCCCTAGACCAATAGCGGACGACAGATGGATTATGACGTTTATGATTGTGAATGAAGATTCATCGGAAAACATTTTTTTAAAAGTTATTGTTTTTAAAAAGCAGCAATAAATAACTGTATTATTTCTACAATAGAATGGTTCCCATAATACCATTTCACCATTTGAATCTTTTCTTTTTGAAAATACAGTAGAACCTCGATAGGTCAAACCTCAATAAATTAAAAACCTCTATAACTTCAAAAAATTATATGTTCCCTTCCCATCGGAGCCCAAAACCTCTACAACATAAAATACACAATCTCGATAACTTAAATAAATAATATCAATATTGGCCCTCAGTAACTTAAAGAAATGTTTTCACAATCCCTATAAAATAAAATTGTTTACCAATGACAGCTGAACAGCTTACTGTATCATAAGTTTTGATCACTGTTCTAGAAACATCGATTTAGGTACTGTGTGATACCTTGCTTAAAATGAGTTCAAAAAGAAAATTAACAACGCTAACATATGCTGATAAATTAAAAGCTATAGAAGCAGTGAAAAATGGATTCAAAAGAAAAGAAGTTGCGGCTCTGTTTGGAATACATCATAAAAAAGAAACCGAACTATTGAAAAAACAAGAATCAGGAGACAAAAATTGCCGAATTCCCTAATTTGGAACAGTGTTTGTTTACGTGGTTAAAACAATATCGAAACAAAAACATCAGTATCAGTGGACCCATACTGAAAGGAAAGGCTATAGAGTTCGCTAATTCGCTAAAAATCGATAATTTTAAAGCCAGCAATGGCTGGTTAGAGAATTTCAATAAACGAATGATTTAGCCTTAAAAAAATGTGCGGCGAAAGTACGAGCGTAAGCAAATCAGTCTGCCAAGAATGGAAATCTGACTTGCATAATTTAGTGAATAATTATGATCCCAATGATGTTTTTAATGCTGATGAAACTGGTCTGTTTTTTAAATGTCTTCCCGAAAAAACATTAACATTCAAAAATAAAAAATGTCATGGAGAAAAACACAGCAAGGAACGACTTACGATTCTGCTTTGTGCAAATTCTACGGGCACAGAAAAACTCAAACCTTTAATTATATAGGTAAATCAAAAAAACCTCGGTGTTTTGCAGGTTTAAAATCACTACCCATGGATTATGAAGCCAATAAAAAAGCATGGATGACAGCAGAACTTTTTAAAAAATGGCTGAATAATATAGATTAGCAAAGGGCAACTTGAAATAGAAAAATTGTTCTGTTCATCGACAACTGAACAGCACACGGAGACATACCACCATTAAAGGCAATCAAAGTACAATTTCTTCCACCAAACACAACATCACAACTTCAACCTTTGGATCAGAGTATCATTAAAAATTTTAAAACATTATACAGAAAAGAAGTTGGTAGAAGAATGATAGCTGATATGGAGCAAAATACGATTTCTTCTATCAATGTTCTTCAAGTAATGAGGATAATGAACAAAACATGGCAAAACGTAACACTCCTCACAGTGAAAAACTGCTTTAGAACCTGTGGTTTTTCTTCAGAACCTCAAGAAATCATTTTGAAGAGGAAGATAATAATGATCCTGAATAATGGAATAACAACATGTACTGTATTTAAAGTTATAAAGACGATGAATTTAATGACGATCCACAAACTTCATCTAAGAGCATATCAATCAACGAAGCAAGAGTGCTATAACGACTGTACGATCATTTATAGAGCAGTGTAGAAACATAAAAGATAACGTATTTTCTTCTCTATGTTATTTAAAATCAAATCGATTTAGAATCTATGAATTGTTTAAATCAAAAGAAAATCAGACTTTTTTTAGTAGACTATACCTTTAATTATTGCTTTAAATTTTTGTAACGAATATAATAAATGAATGTAGTGTATAATAAATGCCTATATTTTAATGAACTTCTGACCTATATTAATCCATCACAACATAGACCCTTGATAACATAAAACCTGTATAACTTAAAATATTTGGTTTTTCCCTTGGAATTTAACTTATCAAGGTTCTACTGTATACGCTTGGCATGTTAATTATTTGTTTTCAACCTTTTACCACGACAGCTAAAAATCAAAGAAATAGACCTTACCTTATTGACCTTAAACCTGCTGTACAGATAAGGACCGCCTATTCTTTTGAGGGGAAGTCGTAGAGGGGGCAAATGGTTTATACTATTTGTCTGTCTACTGAAGTGCGATATTTATTTAGCTCACGCTGTTGTCGCATCTCAATTTCTCAATTCAGTATTCTTTGTTAATTAATGAAGTAATGATATAATCGTTTAAAAAATAATACTTACATGATTACTTCATGTAAGGTTTGTTGGGGCAATATTAATTTTCATTCTACAATGAACTGTAGTGGATTTAAACATTATGTTACACTCATGTATCCGACTAATGTTTTAGAAGGAGTTATGTTACAGAAATTTCGCAACACTGTTTAAAAATTAGACTCGCTACTCCAAGTGCGTGGATTGTATCTCACTCGTATTCAAACAATTAAGTGTTATCTTTGTTCCACATACTGAATAACGTATACGGTAGTTGAAAATTTGCCGAATCGGTATTTTGTATATGTTGTAGGCTTCAGTAACAAATAGAGAAGCTTTCAAAAATACATTATTATTTTATGAACTATGCAATTTTTTATATACAACACGAACGAATAAATACTCGTTTCTTCTCATATTAATTGGAGTTAATTATTACAAATTTGTTTTGGCGTTTACCTTTGATAATAAGCTGACACATTTGGCAATCCTCAAATCACCAGTTGCCAGATTGTTACAGATGGTCACCAGATGTCTGTGGAAAGTACCTGAATACTATTCTTATTATTTTTTGAAAGAATTTCTTTTTTACTGTTAGTTTGTTAACATTCTATTGGATTTTTATTAATTATAAATCACATGCTCTATCCCGATTTATTAGAAAAACATGGCAACACAGCCAAACGCCAACATTTCGTTCTATGAACTTTAATTGACAGCTCAGTTATAGCTAACTTCATTGGGACTAATGTGAAAGACGTCAGGTGCGTCAGACGCCATTATTTAATACACACAAACCTTTGAAAAATTAATCGGGCTATTTTTTTAGTAAAAATAAAATATCAAATTTGGACTTCCATTTATAAAATGGAAAGAAAAGAGGAAAATGAAGATACAGTAACAAATATTAAGTTTGAGAATAGTATTTTTGACAAGTGTGAATTCATAAAAAAAGAACCTGCTCCAGTTTATCAAGATACTTATATTGAAGACTATGGACATGGAGGTTCTGAAATTAGTTTGGACCAAATTAAAACAGAAAAATCAGGTGAAAATATGACATTAAAACAGAAGGAAGATGATTTAGTAGGATTCCAGTATTCTAATAGTGATTTTGATAATTTAAAACAAGAACATTCTAATAAGGGAAGTCAAAGCAGTGATCATGGTATGTATTTTTACATACATTATCTATACAAAGGGTTGTGAAGTAATATTTAAAATTATAAATATTTTAATTTTATAAATTTTCTTTGAAATAAGAATTTCTATTCTTTATTCACTAAGTAGTAAATGACATGTAAAAATATTGTTGCCTAAAATGTCTATTATTATGGGTAAATTTTTTTGTGTACAAAAATGGTCAAATAACTAAACAACTGATAAACTTATATTTATTTAATAATGCAGTTATCCCCAATCTATAGAAAAACAAAAGATTTCAATATTACATGTATCTAAATCATATTAACACTGTATACACATTAACATTAAGGATATCCTTTATTTTATTTAAAATAATTGTTTGTGAATTATCAATAAACTCCAAATTCAGGTAGTGAATAGTTGCCAATACCAACATACAAGATAGACTGATAACTGACAGACAGTCAAAAATATTGAAAACTATGAAAAAGTAGCATGGGCAACAAACTCACGTGAGCCCTATAAATCACCAGGAATGGATGGTATATATCCTGTGTTATTGCAAAGAGGGCCAGAACCTACAGCAGAATACGCAATGTACTTAGAAGAAATGTAGCTTTTTGGAACATACACAGTAGAAACATTGGTACACTCTCCAGTACATCAAGAACAACATGCCTATAGCAGGGAATTCAACTGAGACAGCACTCGACAAGTAATTCTGGTGTGGGGGCAAAACTGGACATGGTGTGGGGGCAGGAATATATTCCAAAAATCCAAAAATTAGAGAAAGCTTTGCCTTGGGGAGGAACTGCATCGTTTTTCAATTGGAAATTTATGTAATACTGCAGCTCTTAAAAAGAGCTGCAGTATATTACAGCAAAAAGAGCTCTTAAAAAATAGCAGATCCATACAAAAGGCTTATCAGGAAGTGACTTCTAGGCTGGTGTGGGACTGCATCAAAGAACTGAATAAACTGGGAGACAGGAACAAGACTGAGCTTGTCTGGGTACATCAGGGCATTGAAGGCAACGAAAAAGGAGAATAATTTGCAAAAAGAGGATCGAACAAATCAAGTGAACTGACTTTAATCCTGGGAATACCAAAGGCTGCAATTCGTAGGGTTGTAGAGGACTTGATAAAAGACAGCCATGACTGATATTGGGAGAGAATCCCAAAAATAAAAAAAAAATGGAAAAATCTTAATTTATGGACCATATAGAAAAAGAAGAGAGGAACTGCTTCATATGGACAGGTACAAACTGAGAACAGTAACTGGATTGTTGACGGGGCATGCACTAGTAAGAGAATTTCTAAATAAAATAGACATTTACAATGGAGACCTTAACTGCAGACTCTGTGGTAAGCAACTAGAAACTGTAAAACATCTATTATTCATTGACCATGAGGAACTGTACTGTAAAGGATAAAAACTGTATGGGCAACCAAGAGGACAACTGTGTTGTATTTAGGACACACCAAGCCAAAGATCTGTACAAACTTCTACAGGGTACAAAAAACTTGGTGTAGGAAACACAATAAGCTAGCTTCAGTGATAACAGAAATCTTTTTGATCAGATTGGCCCAGAGAGACAAAAAATACCTGACAAATGGAAAGCAGTATATTAGTACCTGTTTACAAAAACAAAAGATATATGCAACAATGCAGGAATTTCTTTCTTCTTTATGTGCCTTTTCTTCTCAGAAGGTTGGCACCCATAATAGCCATTAGGATCTTTGATGTTGCTGTTCTGTAGAATTGCAGTTTAACTACCTTGTGATGGAGGGTTTCCACCAAATGGACATTTGAGTTTATGTTTGGTTTATTTATTTATTTATTTTATTAATTTATTTCAATGGTAGAACCATTTACAATAAAATACAACAAATAGTAAAAAGTAAAGATTATGTACAATAAACATAAAAACAATAACAAAGAAACAATTAAACAGTAAACATTTGTACATTAAAACAGTATATCAAATCAAACAAATATCAAATTAGATTCTTAAGTTGCCTTTTGAAAACATTAATGTTTGGACAGAATGGATCCAATAGGAGGTCATTGCAAGAGCTGAGAATTCTGGACAAGGGAAAATGATGAGCATAATCAGTCCTATGAAAAGGTGCATATGGTATATATCGCTCTTGCGCGTGCAAACGGAGTTAAGTCTGAAAATGTCCAAATCGAGATAACTTCATAAATGAACACGTTTTAGATCGAAATTTTATTGTGCAAAAGGATTTATCTCTGTTGTTTACGTTTACGAGCAAAACTTATTAGTGATACCGAAGATAACTCATTTTGAAATGTGTTAAAGGAATTTATGTCAAATAGACTCTGTTGACACTATAATGTCGGTCAGTGCAAATGGAGTTAAGTCTAGTTGTATTACAATGCGCCAATTTTTCGGAACTTGCCTAAATCTGCACTAAACACGATGCATCACCTCATCACGTGTTTTCGACTCGCAGCTGAATAACATTGAGTGGCTTATTGGTATTTTGTTTTCATTTGCGTTCTTTACGGTGAGACGTGCACATATTGTGAGATCTACTACTCGTATTAGAGAATAATATCATTAATATCATAAGTAAAAATGTTTGCAGAAAGACGAGAATTTCTTGCCGCTCTGAAAGAACGGGCATTAAATTCAGAAGGTAAGTAAACTATTTTAGTTTAAAATTAGTAATAACTATTTTTTACCTCCGACGCAAAAACAGAAGTGTTATCACTACCAGTTATACGTTTAATATGTGTGTGTCTGTGTCTAAGACATCGTAGCTCATCAAAGATTGTGTCGAGATGTGTTTTTTTATTTAAAGCTGCCGCTGACGTAATCGAGACAGCTCTTAGGTATAATTTGTTTGTTTGTGTATTTGTGTGTCTGTCTGTGGCATTGTAGCTCCTCAATAAATGAACCAAATTATGATACGTTTTTTTTTTGTTTGATGTCGGCACAATAAATTATTTAGATGGTTTTTAACTATAATTTATGAAGATATATTAAGGCGTTGAGCTCATATTTCGTCGGGGGTTAATGAAATTTTAGAATTTTTTTTTATAAAATAAATTATGATAAATAAATTAATGAAATTTTAGAATTTTTTTTTATAAAATAAATTATATTTCAATGTTTCTTATTGTTTCAGCTGAGCTCAAAGTAAATACTGACCAGTCCATTACACCAGAAAGTGATACAGCCATGTTTTCGAATTTGGAATGTGAACAACGAGAAAACAGGAAAAAAAAACAAGAAAATATCGATTCTCGTTTTGATATTTGTAAAGCTGATATTTCTGAAGCTGGTTGTAGCAGAGGTCAGTTTTGTTACATTTTAGAAAATAACAAATATTAATTTATTCTAAATGTTTTTGCAGATGCACCTAGTGAAAGGATTACTGAGTTCTTTGGAAGCGATATCGACGACAGTGACAAGGATCCAGATTATGAACTTCCTGAATCAGATGACTCGAATAGTATTCCATTGGTTTCGTTTGAAAATACAATAGATCCAAATCAATTGAATAAAAATAAAAAAGGAAGAAAATCGGTAAAAGGTGATACTAGAGCAATGAGGAAAAAAAGAAAAATGGAAAGAAATGCAGGTAAAGAATACATGACTCTAAAAAATAAGTTGATGAAAGGCAAAAAATGTAAGGTACTTGGAGATTGCCGAAAAGGATGCGGTAAAAAATTTGATACCGAAGTATGTAAACAGTTATTTACAGAATTTTGGGAGTTAGGGGATTATAATAAAAGGGTTGCTTACTGTTCAAGTCTTATTTTGAGGCAGGAAAAAAAGACAATGAAACTTAATTCATCAAAAACAAGAGCTTGTAGCTATCAGTATCACTTCAAGATCGCAGGTGAGCTCGTTGAAGTTTGTAAACAGTGCTTTCAAAAAACATTTGATTTGTCGAATAAGTTTATAGAAAATGTTATTACAAAAACTAGCTTTTCCGGTATAACAACAGAAGATAAAAGAGGAAGCCATATACCTGCGAATAAAATAAATTCAGACAGAATTGACATGATAAAGCAACATATAGGTCTTATACCTACATACAAAAGTCATTATTGTCGTGAAAAAACTGGAGATAGACGTTTTTTGCCTTCTTTTTATACATTGACCAGAATGTATGATGAATATAAAGCTTGGATCCAACCTCAAAGTCCCGTAAGTAGAAAGATATATGAGACTATTTTTCATACAATGAACATTTCAATAAAAAAATATAGTAAGGATACATGTCAAACTTGTGACAAGTTACATAACACTATAGTGAATGAAAAGAAAGAAGAACAAAAGGAAAAAATAAGAAGAGAACTAAATCGGCATCAAGAAGAAGCAGAAGCTGCATACGCAGCAAAAAGAAAAGATAAAATAATTTGTCAAGATGACAAGTCCCAGAGAGTTTTTGCTTTTGATTTGCAGCAGTGTTTACCCACGCCCAGCCTAAACACTTCAATAGCTTTTTATAAAAGGCAACTCTGGACGTACAACCTTACAATTCATGATTGTGGTAATAACAAAACTACTTGTTGTATGTGGTATGAAACGATTTCTGGTCGTGGAGCCAATCAAATAGCTTCTTGTTTGTATAAAGAGCTCTTAGAAATCCCACCAGAAGTACGAAAAATAACATTGTATTCTGACACTTGTGGAGGGCAGAATAAAAACTCTCATCTCATTGCAATGTTTATGGTCTTAATGGTTAGTTCTGGTCTCGATACATTGGATCATAAATTTTTAATTCCAGGACACACAAGAATGGAGTGTGATAGCGACCATTCGATAATTGAAAAAAAAAAGAAAAAATATGAAAGCCGAATTGAACATCCAAGAGACTGGTATCAACTTGTTCGACTGTGTGGTAAAAGATATCCCTTTAAGGTTCAAGAAATGACTAGAAATGATTTTATTGATTTTGCAAGTTTACTAAAGAGTTCATTACAAGTAAGAAAGGTAGATAATGACGGTAACCGCTTTATTTGGAAAGATGTCAAATGGATTAGATATCAAAAAGAATTTGGACTGTTTTCGTATAAAAATAGTTACAAAGAAGATGAACCATTTAAAACAATGAATTTTCTTAGAAGAGGTTTCTCATCTCCTCCATTAAATCTACCAAAATGTAAATATCCAAATCCAATTTCTTCAGAAAAAAAAAGTAATCTAATGGATTTATTACCATACATAGATGACGTATTTCACGATTTCTATAAAAACTTACCTACGCAGACCGATGTTGCAGACTACTGTTCAGAAGAAGAAGAAGATATACTAGATGACGATTAGTGCAGATAGGGTTATGTACGCTAAAGTTTTGTGCATTTGGAGATAACTATTTTTTTCTCTCATGTTATAATGATTTTCAAAATTACAGGGTAATATTTTCATTTAGTTTGTAAAATTAAATAAAGTTTTTAATTCATCTTTAATTAGATTTAAGTTGTTTTATTTAAAATTTGCTTATAAATTCATAAAAATTTTTAAACGCTTATATCTCAAAATGGCAATTTTGGACTTATCTCCGTTTGCACGCGCAAGGGCGATATATAAGAGTGCAGTGTGTCTAGTTCTATGTATTGTATTTAAGTACACATTAGCTAATAATGGGGGGCAATTAATAACATTGTTTAGAATTTTAAACAAAAATAACATATCAGCTCTCAACCTGCGGTTCTTCAGTGTAGCAATGTTAGACTGAGACATTATTACAGAATAATCTATGAAATAATTTTTAGTATTTCTTAAATTTATATGTGCTTTAAAAGCTAATCTTAGAAACTTCCGCTGAATGCTCCTCAATCCATCAATGTAGACTTGATGAAATGGGGACCAAACAACAGAGCAATATTCAAGACCTGAGTGTACCAGAGAGCAATACAATAATTTTAATACAATAGGTGAGAGATCATGACTGTTATGATAAATAAAACCAAGACTATGAAATACTGTTTCCTTAATTTTAAGAAAATAGCTTCTAAATGTCAATGCAAAATCCAATAATACACCCAAATCTCTAATCTCAGTAACTGAATCCAATAGTACATCATTAAGAACATATCTATTAGCTATTAGATATTTCTACAACCAAATGAAATACAAGAACATTTAGTTTGATTTAAGCTTAAACCATTTTGTTTTGACCATAAACATATATATATATATATATATATATATATATATATATATATATATATATATATATATATATATATATATATATATATTATTTACATCATCTTGCAAGATAGCTCTATCGGATTTATCATGTATACAACGAAATAACATAAGATCATCAGAAAATAGCAGAAAGTGTGAGTTTTTGATAGCCTTACTAATATCATTAATGAACAAGTTAAAAACAAGGGACCACAATGAGACCTTTGTCACCAGAACAACAATGGAATTCTTTAGAAATATAATTGTTAATATGAACTTGCTGTGTATGTCCCATCAGAAAATTTTTAATCCAATTAACAATGGGGTCACCAAAGCCAGATACATGAAGTTTATGGACCAAAAGGTTATGATTAACCTGGTCAAAGGCTTTTGAGAAAGCAGTGAATTTTATTTTCAAATGCACTCAAGTATTGTTGGTAATTCAGAAGGTTTGTTACTGTTGACTTCCCATTAGAAAATCCATGTTGTTCATCAATAATTATGTTTCTGGGAGCCTAGGTGAGATTTATCAATACCAATTTCCAAGAAGTTTCGGGTTTGCTGATTTGAATAGTTATAAAGTACTTACGATGTCAGTTGGACAAGTATAAAAACAAAATTCGATACTCAAGTGTCGGCGCCTTTTGTAAAACATAGGCGGCGCAATAGAAATTAAATAATAAACTTTTATTTTTAAATTAAGGTCTAATATTTTGTTAAACAGTAATAATATTGTTAATTATTCACATTTCTTTATGAACTTGACACCAAAGATGATTAAAAGTTTATTTATTTATTTATTTATTTATTAACGGGATACCACCCAATTCAATATATACACAAAGTATTACAAGTATTATCTAGTGATACAATAATTACAAAGATATAGCAAATATGTATGAAAAGAATTGGCAATGCAGCCATATAGAAAAAAAACAAATATTAAAACTATATAAAGCACATAGCAAATACAAATCACATAAAATTACAAAATTTTTTTTAAACACATTCTACAGACATTTTCCGAAGCGCACAGCAACAAATCAAAGTCTATTCTATTTCCATTTAGAATGATTCTACTCAGTGGAGAATGCCTACCAAAATTAGAGCGATGAAATTTAATTGCAAAATTATGAGATGTTCTGGTAACTCTAGAGGGAACATTAAAGTCGATTAGAGACAGTAGATCATTGCAATTAATTTTTGAATTCAGTAGTTTATGAAGAAACAAAACATCAGCATACATCCGTCTGGAAGATAGCCTAGGAAGGTTTAATGTATTTCTAATTTCTGCGTAGGAATGGTCGCTTAAAGGTTTGTGTAATTTAAAACTTAAGTACCTAATGAATTTATTTTGGACTTTTTCAAGCTTGGCTATATGGACTTCATAAGTGGGTGACCAAACGACTGAGCAATACTCAAGAACAGATCTTACTAGGGAAATGTAAATCAGTCTGATGGAATTAATGTTATGCAAACATCTAGAGGTTCTAATAATGAAGCCTAACATTTTAAATGCCTGGTTATTCACATAATCAAAATGAGCGCAAAAATTTAGTTTGGAATCTAATTGAACACCTAGATCTCTTACAGTTGAGACAGCCTTCAGTGGTTCTTCAGCTAATTTGTAATTATAAGAGAGGTTGTTAATTCTTCTACAGAAACTAATAAAGTGACATTTTCCAACATTAATGCTCATTTGGTTCCAATTGCACCATGCCATAATTTTGTTAATATCAATTTGGAGTTTTTCACAATCTGAGACGTCTTCGACAATTCTATAGATTTTTAAATCATCAGCAAATAGCAAAAATTTAGAGTTAATTTGAGATTTAATGTCATTAACAAATATATTAAAAAGGAAAGGCCCTAAGTGGCTTCCTTGTGGAACACCAGATGTTACGGAGATCTCACTAGATTGAAAGTGTTTAATTTTAACAAGTTGTATTCTGCTAGTTAGGTAACTACATAACCAGTTATACAGATTACCTGTAAATCCAATAGTTTTAAGCTTGTTACACAACAATTTATGATTCACAGTGTCAAATGCTTTGGAGAAATCTGTATAAATAGCATCCACCTGTAGTCTCCTTTCCAAAGCATCAGATATGTATTGCGTGAAAAGTAAAAGATTTGTCGAAGTTGATCTACCTGAAAGAAAACCATGTTGCTCCTCAATTAGTACATTGCATAAAGGTGTTTTAATAGAGTCACATATTGTACTCTCTAGTATTTTAGGAATAGAAGAAAGAATGCTTATTGGTCTGTAGTTAGCTATGTTACTCCTGTCACCTGATTTATGAATAGGAACAATAAAACTAGATTTCCACAAACTTGGACAAATACCTGAATCAAGTGAATGAGAAAACAGAAAATACAAGGGATGGGTTAAAGTACATCTACATTTTTTTAATAGTATGGGTGGAATTCCATCTGGCCCTGAGCCCTTATAAATGTCCAAATTGGCTAATTTTTCAAATATGATTTCAATAGATACATTACAAGAATTTAGACTCACTGTTTTCTCATACTCTAAGATGGGCTGTATTAAATCATCATCATTTGCTCTGTAAATATTTTGAAAGCATTGCGCAAAGCTATTAACGATATCCGCACCATTATTAAGCATTGTGTTTCCAAAAAACATTGTGTTTGGTATACCATTATTTTTGCGTTTGCTGTTAACAAAATTCCAAAAGTGCTTTACGTTTGAACTAATTCTAGATTCAGTTTGACTTATATAAATGTCATGACATGACCTGCTTAGTTCTTTGCATTTGGTTCTCAAGGAAGAGAAAAGTAGATAATCGTCCCAAGAATTTGTTTGTTTATATATCTTGTGAGCAATTTTTTTCCTAAATATTAATGATTTTAGGTCATTAGTCATCCAACGAGGAAATTTGGGATTTTTTAATCTTATACGTGGTATTGAACAATTGACACCAAACTGCAATATGGAGTAGAACAGTTCCGTGGCTTCGTTAATATCTCTGCAAATACCTAAGACGTTCTCCCAGGAGATACTAGCAAGATACATATTAAGAGCAACATAGTCTCCTCTCCTAAAATTGAAGGCAAAACTATCATATTGAAGCTCGGGCATATTATCTTTTATAGCTAAAGAAATTGATAACGCAGGATGATAACGATCACAAGGCAATAAGTAATCGTTAGCAATTTCAACTGTTACATTTTCATTATCATTTGCAAAAACTAGGTCAAGTAAAACTCCGTTGCAATTTGTGATTTGATTGAGCTGAAATAGGTTATGAAATGCAAAAGTATCAACTAAAGTATCAGTAGCAGTGTTACTATTATTACTAAAGACACCTCTTTCATCATGGTACCATTCGCTGTTTGGCAGATTGTAGTCTCCTGTTAGAATGAACTTGTGTTCAGGAAAATTGTTACAGACAGATTCTACACTAATACAATGATTCTCATAGCATATTAAAGCTGAATTAGGCGGAAGATAAACTGTACCAAGTATATAGCATTGATTCAGAGTGCAAACTTCGACAAACAGTTCCTCCAAGTGAGCATGTGGTAATAGAATAGACCTCGATGAGTAACATTTTTTAACTGCAATAAGGACACCCCCTCCAATTACTTTAACACTAGTTAATGGAGAGCGGTCCTTTCGATATATATTAAAATCTAAAAGTCCCAATTCGTCACTACTGATACCATCACACAACCACGACTCAGTAAATATAAGCACATCATAGTCAGTTGTAGCAGCACTTTCTTCAAGAGCACCAAGCTTAGTTCTAATTCCTCTAACATTCTGATAATATACTGTTAGTTCATTAGACACAATGTGGGAGGTACCCCTGGAATTCAGTTTTTTTTCTGGATTACTATTTTTGGTACGCCACGAATGTACCTAATGGTAAGATTTTCTTCACCTTTTGAAACCCTATCTGCCAAATTAGTACGAAGTTCACTAAGGTATTTTCTCTGTAGATAGGTGGAATCGGAGCTAATCTTAATATTGGATGCAGCAAGTTTATTTTTATTTTTTAAAATTGATAGTGCTACATTCTTATTTTCAAGGACTACTTTAAGTGGACGTGACATATTATTCTTGATATTGCCAAGTCTAATGACTTTTTTAACTTGAATATTGGGATTGATCACGCTTAAAGTTTGTTTAACTTTCTTCATATCTTCTTCAATTCTTGCTGGTGCTGTGCTAGAGTTGGTTTCATTGAGGTTATAAATAATAATATTATTTTCACGGAATTTACGTTCCTCCACTTCCTGGATGATGGTGTCAAGATCTGTGGCTTTGTTATCTCTAGGCAGTTCTAGTGAGCTAATTTTATCAATAAGTTGTTCCACCTTTTGTTCAAGAGAACTGATTTGCTTCTTCATCATAGGAATCATTTTAATACCCTCCTCACAGGATTCGCAAAAAAGTTTAAGGACTCTTCTACCCTTCAACTCCAACACCCTGATTTCTGATGCTGTCAGATTGGCACATTGATGATGAATATTCTGATTGCAACCATCACAAACCCAAAGTTAATACACATAGTCCATTCACTAACGGTAAGATATTGTAAAAACCTCTAAATTTTAAAGAACCACTGGGATTGACATGAAATTTGGCATACACATATAGCTAACGTGTCAAAGAAAAAAAGTGATATTGTGCCGATGTGTATTTTTGCCCTGGGGGTGGGTACCGCCCCTTCTCGGGGGTGAAAAGATATACATCCAAAATAAGTCCGGAAGTGGATAAACTGACTAATTCTAGGCAACTTTTGTTCTATAGAGGTCTTTACTAAATCAATACTTTTCGAGTTATTTGCGAGTGAATATATTCATTTTTCAACAAAAACACCACGTTTTTGGACGGTTTCTCGCAAACAACTCAAAAGGTAAGTATTTTATGGAAAAAATGTTATCAAAAATACAGTTTATAAAAAAGTGAAAACAATATTATATGTATGAAGTCTGTATACCCAGCAGAAGCGGAGTTATAGCTAATGAAAAATAGATTCTTACCTATTCGTCAAATTCCATATCGAATAATTCAACGTGAAATAATCAAAAAAATGTTTTTTTACTTTTTTTTTAAATTGTTTAAAGGAATCTTAATTTTTGATTTTTAAAAAGTTTCTAGCATCAAATGTAAGCAAGTTACGCTCAAAACAAAGTTGATCCCTTTTTTTGGTAAAAAATAATCACGAATATGATCTGTAAGTTTCGTCGGTTTAAAGAGCTTATTTTTGAAAGATACTTACATGAAATCGGCCAATTCGTCTTCCAGTCGAATTGTCTCTTAGGTTATAGATTAATGGAGAGATCACATTTACTACGGTACACAGAACATATTTTTGACAAGTTGTGGAAGTCTTTGTGGAAATATTCACACAATTAAACACTATCACTATCCGTGTGTCCAGAACTTGAGTCGTCGTTTGTGTTTATAACTACCGGTTCAATTGGTGGTAAAGTAGGATATTCTTTTTCTTTTACTTGAACATTAGCTACACAATTTTTCCAAATGTCAGTTTTGTTAAGTTCTTCGATCACTGTTCTTATATTTTGGACAACAACGTCACTTAATTGAGGAAATTGATTCATTTTCCGCAATTCCTTTTTTACTTCGGCCCATATCATTTCAATTGGGTTGAAAACACAATGATATGGAGGGAGCCGTAAAACCGTATGCCCGTGGCGTTCAAAGAGTTTATCTATTACATATTCTTTTTGAAAATTTTGTTGCTTAATTAATTGCAACAATTCCTTTTTGGTACATTTACTAGGTGTTGCTATGCCTTTGTTCTCCATAAATTCTGATATCTCCCTTCTTGGAGCTAGTATTTGGAATTTTGGTGTAGAGTCTAGAATGGTATGACGCATTGTCCATTATTATCACGGAATTTGTCTTAATATTCGGTAAAAGCTGTTCCGTTGCCCATTTTTCGAAAAGTTCAGCCATCATATCCTCATGATAATCAGCTGATGACTGTTTAATGTTTTTGGCCGATAATAACAAGGCATTAGGTACAAACCCGCTCTTAGTTCCAGCATGTAGATTTATAATTATTTTTCCTCTCGAACAAGGAGTACTCAAGCAGCACTTTTTGCTATCATCCATCCAGCCATATTGAACTACATCATGGGTGTCAAACCACGTTTCATCAAGATACACAATGTCTCTGTTGTCATCTCGATATTCCTTTATTTTACGTAAATAATGTTGCCTCTGTATCACAATCCTTGTAGATTCCATAATTACCATTCTCTTGTCTAATTTTTTATAACTAAATCCGCATTCTATTAAAACACGCCTCAATGTATCAAGGGATTTATATGCATAATCGGGATATATTTTCAACTTGTCCTGAAGCATTTCCAAAGTTGGAACTTTGTTGTCCTGATAAAATTCGTAGACATAGCGACAAATAACGTCTTTAGTGGCCTTATCAATCTTTTTAAGGTTTTGTCCAACTCTTTGACGTTTAACAGAATGATCACTTACCTCCCCAGCTGCAATAACACGTAAAACTGTCGTACGCGCAAGTTTGGTAAGTTCACATATCCTTAACACAATATTATTTTCCGAAAGTGTACTATTTTCGCCTCTTAAACAGGAATATATATTTAGAATAATCCTTTGCGCTTGAATATGTAAGTCCTTATTTACAAATTCCCAATTTATTGGTGTTGGATCTAAAAGAAATATTTTTACTTTTAATTGTTAAAAAAAGTAGATTAAGGGTGAATATTATGACCGAGCATCCCTATACAACTAATTATTAAACTTGTTTTAAATAAGAATTTACATACCTAAATCGTCCGTTGGATTGTCGCTAGTATTCTCGTTGGTATCACATTCAAATGGTCGCCAAAAAGCCATCTTTAATGTATTTACAACTTATTTCTACTGTCTTAACTCAAACTTAACTAAAACACAACACTACTGTTTGCACAAAAATATTAAAAATATACGTGAACTTGCTGTCGTACACGACGATATATCGACGACTGAATATATCGTTTAGTATGAGAAACCTGACAAGGCATTTTTGACCAGATAACGATAAAGTTTGAGCGTAATAACTTCCGAAGAATTTGACTAATTACACTTCAGTAGTGCCCGATAAGATACGTAGAAAATAATAAGCCACAGCTGCAATGTGGACAATACCGTTAGTGATCAATTACAAATAATGTTTATATTTCTGAATTATTCGGGACTGGACCCGAAAAATTCCTTAACTTTTATTGAAATTTAAAATTGATGATTAAACGTAATACATACATAATGCAAATGAAATGTAATGTGCTTATTAATTTTATTATAAAAATAAGTTTATCACGACGACACTGTTATTGTGTTTATTATATGCTTGCCGCCTTTGAAACATGAGAAGCAATTTTTGCCAGATAATGGCAAAGCCAGATTTGGTTTCAGTGTATGCACTTCCGAAAAATTTGACCAATTACATTTCAGTAGTATTACCCAATAAGATGCGTTAAAAAGTAATAAGCCACGCCAATATCCATGTGGACTAATACCAGGAGTAATCAATAATTACAGAATTACAAAGGTTTATCTTTATTTCTATGTTCGCCGTAGAATTACTGACTGAACCCCAAAAATTGTTCTTTCCCAATTCATATCGTTTCTACTATACCTCTATACTTGTTAACACACTCACCATTGTCAGATTTATAGATAGGTGTAAGAAAACTATTTTTCCAATATTGTAGAAATACAGATGATGCCAATGATAAATTGAACATTTGTTGTAAAGGTTTACAAAGGGAAAAAATACAGTTCTTAATAAGTGCTGCAGGTATACCATCAGGCCCTGAAGGATATGTAGTTTTTAAACTCATAATCCCCTCGAAATCATCAGTCGGACTATTTATAGATTATAGATATAGATTGACTATTTCATCACCATTCTGATCTATTACATTCCCACCTTTATTAGGCATTAGATTAGGATAAGCACTAGACCCATTTAGCTCTAACATGGCTCCAAAAAGAGTGGGGATTACTTGAAATATTTGCTTGAATATTCTCTAAATAGTTCTTATAACATACTGCTTGTAATGATTTACATCCTTTAATATTCCTGTGAGCTATTTTTTTTCTGTATGACAGGCTCAATAAATTCTCGCAAAAACCAAACTGGAAAGTTTAGTGATTTAAATAATTTGATAGGAACAAACATATTGATGGCATCATATAAAATATGGTAAAAATTTTCTCTGCAGCAATTCATATCTCATTCATATAGTACCTTGTTCCAAGGAGTTGAGGCTAAATATTCATTTAAAACTTGATAATTACATTTTTTAAAATCATGATAGAAGACATATTTAAGAAACAAATTTAAATTGACTGCATGTAACAATATAGTATAAGCTGAATGATGTTGCAAAGTATTCAATAGAATATCAGTTGAAATCGACACAACTGCATCCCTCTGAGTACAGAAAACTAGATCTAAAAATTTATTATTAAGGTTAGGCCAAGTATTTACTTTTGACATATTTTGAAAATTGTAGCAAGTACAAATAATATTTGCTGGAGAGTGATGCGGACACTCAACTGTAACAACATTATTAAGATTCTCCCAGGATGCCTCAGATAGGTTGTAGTCACTGAATCTATCCGCTAAGTTCAACGTACAGGTGGAATACTCCTCATATAGTGTCCCAGATGACTGTAGGAAAGTACACAGCACCAATGACTAACTTTTTTGTGCCACACATTACCTGTGTAAATTCCACAGAGGAATCGATAGGCCTAACCATCATTGAAAAAAGGTGCTTATGAACAGCAATAAGAACAACACCACATGAGTCTTTGAACTAGTTTGAGTGTCCCTGTCATGTCTATACTCATTAAATTCACTCAATCCCAATTCAGCATCTAAGATTCTAGATGTAAGCAATGTTTCAATAATAATAATATCATAACTAGAGAGACTCACAGCATGTCTGAAATTCTAAAGTTTAGTGCACATACTGCCAACATTCTGAAAGTATAAGTTCAATGGTCATTTTTTAAATTATTGGATTTACTGACAATGATTTTGGGTACCCCATTAAAGTACTTGATCTTCTCACCCTGTGTTTTTCTGAATTCTAACTCCTGATAAAAGGCCTACACTTTCTCACGCTGTAAAGGGGTAAGATCAGCTACAATGCGCAAATTAGAACACATTCAAGATCTACAATGTTTTAAACATGAGATAACTATTGCTGAATCGTTAAATGCGGCTTTAAGAGGTCTTGGTTTATCTGTTAGTTGACCAAGATGAAAAGCTTTAAAGGCGCTGTTCGTTACACCTATTTTATTGAGAATTCCTTGGACCTCATTTCTATCAAGTTCAGCAGAGATGTTAGATTCACTGGAGTGGTTTTCAGGTACATTATATATAATACTATTTTTGGCTCTCTGGGTCCTGTCCTGTATCTCCACAAAAACTGCATCGGTTCCTTTGACATCTACACAATTTTGAATGTTATCATTTCCAGCACTACTTACTGATTTGTTGCCAGTGTTAGATTCTTTAATAATCCTAAGATCTTTTTTTAGATCATCATCGATTATTTCAAAACTTGTTTTTAAACTTTTCATCTCCACACTTATCTTACTAATTTCCTCCTCTAATTCTTTAATATTCTGGGTGCTGGCAATTTTCACCTCACTTAAACCGTTTTCAAGTGCACTGACACGATTGTTTAGATTTAGGGCGTTCATAATCCCAGGTACACAATCCTTACACAAGTAAGGCATGATTCTGGTAGCTAACAATAAACAAATGTTTGTAAAACAAAAACAAAACTGAAACAAAACCAAAACTCTTGTTTCCATTAAACTGACCACATTTTGTTGAGTTTTGTTTTTGTTTTCGGTCTTTTTCCACTGGTTGTCACGAGGAAGTCAAAGTACAGTTTTTTCTTCAATAACCAACCAACATGTTTAGATCCACGTTGATATTGTAAAATTAGTTTTTTAAATTTTCTTCCAGTTTCTATCCAGTTTTTATTAAACAATTAGACAATTTCTTTGTAGGAATTCATTTTTTTAATTCTATTTTTATAGATGCCATCCTTTGGGTACCACAAATTTCTATGTTCCCGGGAGGCATCTATTAAGGTACATATTTCTTCAGTAGTCCACTGCTTTTTGGAAACTTTGCCACCTTTAGAAATTATCTATTAAGTTTCACTTAATTCTGTTTAATTGACAACAACTAATTTAGTACAAAATTCGTAATAAGATTAATAAGGCGACAATAATAAATACAACTGACCATTTTTACTAAACAGACTCGAGTTTCAAAACACGCTGAAACCTTTTGATGTTACCGCTTTCTTGGAACTGATTCAAAACACGAAAGTCTTCAAAACACTTGCGAAAAGTTGCTGTTTTGTTTTATTCGATACGAGTTTGTATTTTGTTTTGTCCGTTTGGTGGAAAGCCGCCATTAGATTGTTTAGCCAGGAAATACATTTTCTACATAATCACGTGCAGTAGTTCGTAGCGCTTACCTCTCATAACATGGCGCAAATATTGCAACTTTCTTATTTTGATAGTGTTTAAGACTTATTTTTGTTTTCTCATTCGTTTCTATACTACGTGTTTGTAACTCTGTTCACTCAGCTCTGACAACATCGCTTTGTATTTGTGCCGGCTTCGGTTTAAATCTACTAGCTGTTTTGTTTATTTTATCAATATATCCTTACTTCTCTCTATTATTATCAGTGTTGCTTTACTACACTGAATATAACTTTTATCGCAGTGAATTTTAACTTGTTTTATTGCTTTTCACTTTATAATAATCACTTGGTATTGTTAGGATTATCATTGTCTTCTACCAATTTCAATGCTTATCGATAAATTTCGCAAATGGCGGTTATCTGTTCCCGTGGTGTATAAATTTTATCAATAAAAATAGAGTAATAGGTTATTTAATGTACATTTTTAATTCTTTTTCTGTTTTTTTTTGCTACAAACTCAGGTAATTGAGTTCAGTTGGGTTTATACATAAAAAATATTAGTCATTTAGCTATTTGAGTACACATAAAATTATTATAAAAAAACATTATGGTTTAATACTAATAATAATTTTAATTAAATTGAAGTAAAACAAGAATTTAGTCAAGACTACTGTAGAGTAGAAATATATTGTAATAAGGTGAATGATGCTCTTTTAGATAGCTTCAAAAATGAAATTAAAGAGGAGCCTAATAGAGAATGTACACATGATGCACTTGATGATTCAGAATTAAATGAATACTCGTTAAAAATTGAAATAGAAGAAGATGAAGTTAAACTTATGCCATATGAAGAAAAACAAACAATCGAAAAAGGTAAGTGTGTAACAAGAATTCATATATGGTTCTTCTTAGACCATTCTTTCAGTGCCCCATTTCTTTCTAATACGTGTATATAGCCTAGCAAATATTAAATGAAACTATAAATCACAAATGACGCATCGTAAGTGGTCAAAAGTAGCCGAAATCACGTGCTCTTTAAGACTTCTAGGAAATTTTAAATTCGATCATTGGCGGCGCGTTAGAAAATGTTTCCTTGCTGGTCACTTTCCATTGTAACAATAGAATATTGTATTTCTGCTTATAATATTAAAAATAATACATTAGACCTATTTTATAAAATAAGTTTTCATTCACATTAATAATGTGTAGATTGAGCGGATGTGCGAAAGTCGACTATACACCTGTATAGTCAGCCTGTAAGATGTAAAATACTCAAATTAGTATATTCTTTTTATAGTTCAGGAAATGAAGCTCGAAAAAAGTTAAAACCTCGCATTTTTTTCGTCCTGCATGGATTGAGTTGAAATTTTAACAGAAGGTAGGTGATAGCCCAAGGATCAAAATCTATATCGAACCGAAGTGCGCTGAAGGGTTTTAGGGGTGAAAACTACCCCTAATTGTCAAAAATTATAAAATAACATATTAAACCTGAATATGGGTAAGATTTGGTTTGAATTAATTAAATAATGATAGTTTCGTGCTTTTGAATAAAGTTCCATCATATTTCAACCCTTAAAAAGCGACCCTTGTTAGAGATTAATGTAAAAAAAATTAGTAATGCTAAGAAAATGATTTCGCCTTGGAACGATTTGCATAAAAATTTGGAATTAAGCTCAACTCACCCTCTGCTTTATAGTTTATGTCATGGCGATGAACCCAGATTGAAAACTACCCCTAATTTAAAAAATTGTAAAATAACATTACAAATCTTAAGATGAGTGAAATTTGGTTTGGATTAGTTAAATAGTGATTTTTTTATACTTTAAAATACAATTTCATAAATTTTCAACCCTTAAATATCAATTGTTATGAGTGCTATAGGTGAAAACAATTTTTTGCCAAAATTTTGATACTTTTCAACTTTTGAAAATCACCCTTTACAACATTGCAGTTTTTATAAACTAATTTAATAGATATAAATTGAAAAAAGTAGAATTAAATACAAAAAAATTTATCAACATAAAAAGGCACCATATATTCTTATACATTTACATAAATAGTTGAAAATATTTACATTTCTAGGTAAAACAATTATAATATTAATTTTATTCGTCATCAATTACATCTTCATCGTGATCTATGTCATCCTCATCTTCTTCAATTATTGGTGGACTATTATTGCACCCTTCACCTGAGCACCCAGAACAAGTAGAGTTACAGTATAAACCAACTTTTCTGCACCCACATGAAACGCCGCATCCTTTTTGCATCGGCAAAAAATAATTTTCAAAAGTTTATCGGGTGCAGGTTGTTTGTTCATGCGTACGGGTAATAACAAACCATCTTTGGAATACCATCCCCAATCTGTTGCTCTGATATTAAAAAAATTAATTGGTTTTTTTTTAACGTATTTCCTTCATTTTTAACGATAGAGTGTTTCTTCAAAAACGATTTTGTAGAGGTTTTTAAGAGCTACAAGGATCTGTGAATTAAATCTTTTTGGAACCATTGGTTTTTAAATGGGGTGAGTTTAAAGGGCTCGAAAAAGATGGTGCTTGATCGTAAATCGATGCTTTAAACGGCTATATCTCGCCAAATATTCATTGTACAACAAATCTAAATAAAGGAAAATTTTAGTCATTAAAAAAGCTACAATTTAGTACATTTTTATTTTTTTCATATATTCAGTATTTTCGGGGATATTTAAAAAAAGAAGGTTAAAAAATATGAAATTGTAAATCGTTTCTCGCTTTAAGCTGTACTTTTTCTAAAACTAAGCATTTTAAATGGGTCAAACTTCTTGGACGTATTAACAATACATGTACAAAGAGAATTGCAGAAGGGTGAAGATTGATTTTAATTATGGGGTTGGTTAGGGGGTTGTTTTCATCGATTTTTTCGTAAAAAAATGAGGTATTGACCTTATTTTCATCATAACTCACTCAATTTTTGAGCTAGAGTCTTTTTTTTATGATAGGTCTATTTATGCTCTTTAAAAAAGGTTCTATGAGTTTTCTTCCAAAAATGCATCATTTTCCCGATATTTGACTTTGAATCTTTCAAATTTGGCATTTGAAGAAAACCGCTGAACATTCATAGGCCGTATTTCGGTTCCTATTATATCGCAAAAACATTTTAAAAAATAAATTGTATTTGTCTTTTTAAAAGCTACAAATTTGTTCTCTACAATTTTTTTGATAAAATGCACCATTTTCGAGTTATTCGCGAAAAATCGATTAAAAACGTCGATTTTTTCGTCTAAACGTTGTTACTTTCAATCGCGAATAACTTGAAAAATATCAGTTTTACAAAAAAAATGTATAGAACATTTTTTGTTTAGAATCACTTTTTTAATCGAAACCTGTGGTTAAAACGTAAAAAAAAAAATTTTCACCCCCGAGATGGGGTGGCAACCACCCCCAAGGCTTTGGCACACTTTGGTTCGATATAGATTTTGATCCTTAGGCTATTACCTACCTTCTGTTAAAATTTCAAGTCAATCCACGCAGGACGAAAAAATTGCGAGGTGAAATGCTTCATTTTCTGGACTATTATTTCAGAACGATATTTAATTATTTAGTATTAATAGAAAGAGCTGGCAACCACAGATGCTTGTTGGGTTTGTATATATATATATATATATATATATATATATATATATATATATATATACATATATATATATATGTATATATATATATATATATATATATATATATATATATATATATATATATATATATATATATATATATATATATCGGTACCTCGTAGGTAAAGGACACTATGTCCATTTTCTTACTTTTTCAGGAGAGGAGTTTTAAAATTTTTTAAATTTGTAATCAGTAAATACTCAAATGTTTCTTATATTTAACCAAGATTAATATATTATTATTGTGGTGTGTATAATCCTTTTTCATTCCATGAAGTGTTATATACCTGAGGTTTACCGTTCATTATTTAAATTTTTTTTTTAAATGTGTAGTTGGACATAGTGTTGTTTACCTCTAACAACTTTTTTAAATAATGTTGCATTGCATGTAAAGGTCTTTACGAAATAAACAATACAAACACATTAAACAGCCTATACTATTATTTTATTAGAGGTAAATATTATAATGTTATAATAATTAAGTAAAATTATAGACGACAAGTTTCAAAAGTGTTAAAGATGCTCCATATCATCTTCATCTTCTTGTGGGTAATCGTTTGTGGCTACATCGCTATGTGTTAAATTTTGATAAAACGCATGACAAACTGACGGAACAAAAGGCAGTAGTGCAATTAAGTCATTGTATTTTTGTTTTGTAATTGGTAATGGGATTACTGAGACTTGATTTAATGGGGCCGTAAACGTTACTTGCCGTCTTCGATATCTCATGAAGTCCATGATATCCTTCATACATATTTTGATTATTGAAATCGGTCTTATAAAAGAACTTTCCAATGTGTTCTTGTTGGACTTGTAGGAAAACACATGTTGACAGTAGAACAGTGTCTTTATTAACATTTTTTTTCTACTTACAAAAAGGGCGATTAGATGACAATTTCTTATCGAACAGCGTTTTGAAGTTTTTGAAATCTGCAAGTTCCATATTGTGCATTGTGTATTTACCTGATGCTTGCCTAACTAGTTGTTGCCAGTCCCATGGTGTTAAAATGGCCAAATTGGATTTCTTTTTCTTTCTTTTTCTTTCGATTAAAGCATGAACAGTGTCTACTTCCATATGTGTGTGCCCTTTCAGTAAAAACTTTTGAGTGATCGTCTTTATTTGCAGTATCCAAAAATAGCACATTATAATACTTATATTTTTATTTTGTCCATAGCAGTTATCGGTTAAAAGAGTGATGTCCTCTACTTGACTACCTGGAATTGTATTGTCAGCCCATTTCAAAATTGACGAGGCAATTTCATTTGCACCTCGGTCCCCTTTCGATTCGTCCCACATTATACATTGTACAGAAGAATCATCATCATCATCATTTTGGCTTTACAACCCTGTGTGGGTCCTAGCCTCCCCAAGAATTTTTCTCCAGTCGTCCCTATCCATCGCCTTCCTCCGCCAAGCACGTATTTCCATATTTCTCATATCTTGGTGTATGTTATCTAGGAATCTTGTTCTGGGTCTTCCTCTTCTTCTTTGACCAATAGGTCTATCAAGGAGCGTTTTTCTAGCTGGGTCGGTTTGTTCCATCCGCATTACATGGCCTACCCACCTCAGACGTCCTATCTTTATGTGTTTTACGATATCTGGTTCCTGGTATATCCTATAGAGTTCGAAGTTGTATCGTCTTCTCCAGACACCATTTTCATTTACCGCTCCATAGATGCGCCTTAGTATTTTTCTTTCGAAACATCCTAACATGTTTTCATTGCTTTTTGTTAAAGTCCAGGTTTCTGAACCATATGTTAGGACTGGGCGTATTATTGTTTTGTAGAGTTTTACTTTTGTATTTCTTGATATAACTGTAGATTTAAAAAGGAGATTAAGCCCAAAATAGCATCTATTAGCCGTGCAAATTCTGCGGTTTATCTCTGCGGTAGTGTCATTTTCAGTATTGACGAGCGTTCCCAGGTATACAAATTCGTTAACTGCTTCGATGACGTCATTTTCTATAACAAGTGGCCGTAGTGTTTGTGGTTGCGTACCTATTTTCATGTATTTTGTTTTGTTGGTGTTTATTATTAAACCCATTTTTGTAGCCGCTTCCTTTAATGCTACGTACGCCTCTCGTGCTGCGTTTTCCGTTCTCCCAACAATATTGATATCATCAGCATATGCTAAGATTTGCACAGATTTGTTATATATTGAACCGGTAGTTGTGATTTGTGACGTACGTATTACTTTTTCCAGAGCTAGATTGAATAGTATACAGGAGAGTGGGTCTCCCTGACGTAGCCCGTTATTTGTTTTAAAAGGTTCAGAGAGTTCCCCCTGGATTCGTACTTTGCATTCAACTTTTTCAAGGGTTAGTTTGGTTAAACTTACCAACTGATTTGGTACTCCTAGGTCTATCATTGCTCTAAACAATTCTCTTCTATTTACAGAGTCGTAGGCTGCCTTGTAGTCTATAAATATGTGGTGCGTGTCTACACCGTATTCCAGTGTTTTCTCTAGAATTTGTCTTAGGGTTGAAATCTGATGAATTGTTGATTTACCACCTCTGAAACCAGCCTGGTATTGTCCTATTATTCGCTCTGCATATGGTGCCATACGATGGCATAGTATATTGGAGAATATTTTATACGCTGCATTTAGGAGCGTAATTCCTCGATAGTTAGAGCATTCAAAGATATCACCCTTTTTGTGTATGGTGCAAAGTATTCCAATATTCCAATCATTGGGAAGGGACTTCTGTATCCATATTTCTTTTATAAGCTGCTGTAGGGCTATTATGATATCGTGGCCACCTTCTTTATATAATTCCGCTGGGAGATTATCTATTCCGGCTGATTTGTTTCTGGCTAGTTTGTTTACAGCGTCTTTAACTTCCAGGATCGTTGGTGGATCCTCCTCCCTCTCGTCTGCTCCGCTTACCTCGCAGCTTTCGTCTTCCGGGTTTTCTTCTTCATCTATATTAAGTATCTGGTTAAAATATTCCGTCCATCGGTTTAGTACGTCTGTTCTTGTTGTTAAGAGATCGCCAGGAGAATCACTGGCATCATGTAATGTAAAATTTAATGTCCAAAGCTTCCTTTTGTAGAAACTAATACAATTGTTTGTTAGTGGTGAAGGCAAACATTTTTGCAAATCACCAGATAGTACTTTGTATTTTGGTGACTCTTTAGGTATTATAAAGTCCAATTGTTTTAAGTTATACCGAGTTTTAGATTCAATTAGGTGAGCATCATGATCAGCCTGTACACTGGTTAGTTCATCTGCAGTAAGATTATTTTTTAATTGAGCGGTGAATGTACTGCATGTATCGCAAATGTCTCTTTCGGGCGGTTTAAACGACAACTTGAAGTCTTTATTAAAAATATCTAGATACATATCTAGAAATATATAGATACCGTTTTTTGTTGTTAATAATAAAAATATTTGTCTAAACACATTTTTGAACGTTATTTTTTTTATTTAGATTTAGTGCAATTTCCTTATCTGTGATGGCAACAATGAATTGTTTCACGAACCATTGTCTCCAGTCTGATCCAGAGATATGTAAGAGAGGCTCTCTTATATATCTCTGGTCTGAACACTGGTTTACATTGGGAAAAAAAAGTGCCAGAGTAAAAACCATTTTTAAATGACGGGAAGTGTACAAGGGTACATAACACTATGTCCGGATGGTAAATGACGGTGCACATATATAGTAGAGGTAAACAACACCAAGTCCACATGGTGTTGTTTACCTCTGACTGGAAGTGGACTTGGTGTTTATTAAAAAGTCGGTAACTTGCCGTAAAATTGTCTCTGGACACAGTATGGTTTACCTATGTGTAGAGCCAGAAAAGGTATATTCAAAACTGCAATAATCTAAATTTTGATACAAATGGACATAGTGTCCTTTACCTCCGGGGTACATATATATATATATATATATATATATATATATATATATATATATATATATATATATATATATATATATATATAACGTATTTTAAAAACATGCCAAAACGTGTTTATTTGGAAGAAGTTATACGTCGAGTCATGCATGACATGAATCATATTATTACAAATACAATTCTCCCCGCAATTAATTCTACGTATTGCGTTTATGGCAGTAAACAGAACGAAAGGCAATTATCGAGATTCGAAGTTTATCTCTGAAAAAAAATGTAATTCTCTTGATTGTCAAATAACCGAGAAATCTATTTAATAACGGAATTAATCAATGCCCTGACATTATGTCGAAATTTGTTTACACAACAGATGAATCAATAACTGAATCAGCAGATTACCGCAACTACACAACGAAGCAAATACTTTCATTTTATAAACGTCAATAAAAAACTAAAAATTCCTTCAAAGAAAGAACTAGAATACAAAGTAAATGTTTAACTTGCATGGTACGGAACAGGAATGATAACACAGCCCAACAAAATAAAAAAAATTGGTGCTTGAGAAATAACGAATTTTAAATATTTTTGATGGTCTGATTTTAAAAGTGACTTCTTTTTCATAGTAGGTTTTTTGGAATCGATGTCTGCTCTAGAAAAGATATACACAAAGGCACCTGGAAATCACCAGACAGACTTACAGTAAATATCATAGATCATTAAATTGTAGATTCAAGACAATAATCCAATATAATAAACGTTTGCATCAGAAGAGAAGCAAATGCGGGTTCTGATCACTACTGAATCTAAAGTAGGGTAAGGACCAAATTTTAAATGTTTAAAAAAGGAAATAGGTTTTGTAGGACTTAAAAATTTAAACAAAAATGGAGAATATAAACAAAATATTAACATCAAACAGATGTTAAAGAAAACAGACTAAAACATGAATATATAAATGAAGAGTGGGAAGGGTACAGATATATCATGAAAGAAGCAACTGAAGAATGACTAGGCATGAAAGGTAAACAAAGAAGAACAAGAACGAATGACTGTGTGGACGAAGAATATCACATTATAATAGAGAAAAAAAAAACAACATATTTAATGATGCAACAGAGGAACAGAACCTGACAAGCAGAGGAGGAATATAAATAACTACGCGATGAAGAAAAGAAAATCTACTGCAGAAAGCAGAGACAAACTATGAAAAAAGAATTTCAAGAACTACATGATCTAAGTAAGCCAATAGAGATGAGAACATTTTACCAGAAACTGAACAAAAGCAAAAAGGGATTCAAACGAAAGAAGTAAAGAGGTAAGGAGGGTAATATATTGACTGAACAGCAAGGAAAACTAAGAAGATGGAATTCCTGAATAAGATCGAAAATGTTATATTGATATATTAGATGTTCGTTTGTAATACTCCATTTAACATTTTTTTTTATAAAAATATTGCTTTTAATTATGTGTTTTTAATATGCTATACGCCAAATAAAAAATAAATTCTCCGCTACTGATACGCTTCTGGGAAAAACTCATAAGGACAGAATATTGAACTATAACTTACGATATCACGCGTATGACTTTTTAAAATTTACGGGAACAAGAGCGAGTAATACACTAAAAAATTGGCAACATTGTGAGAGTGACCATTATAATATTTAACGGAACAGTGGCGTAGATATCTAATTTTAAATTAAATAAAAGGTATTATTTTGCATACATTTGATTTTAAGTGTAAATGGAACAGTCGCATGTCCTCAAATTATGTTGGTGTTAGTAAATATTTTATTTTACAAAAAGTTTCATTTTCTATACTTACAGTTTAAATAAAATATCGTTGTTATCAACTGTGATATACCAAGGTAGTCATAACACTAATCGGGTCGACTGAACACAACTTATTGTAAAATATATATATATATATATATATATATATATATATATATATATATATATATATATATATATATAATGATATTCACAGTAATTATCCCATACAATTAAACAGTATGATCAAATTTTTACGTTTTTTTTACACAACTGCTCATAAGTATTAAAAATTCCTATTTTATTCCTGATAACTTTTATTTTATTTTAATCAGGAAAAAATAGAGAATTCTTTTTTTAAATTAAATACAAGGTGTTCTATTAAATAACCACAACTTAGGTTTGACACCGTGTTAGAGAAGACTTAGTACCTACATAATTTTAAAATGAGTAAGAGGTCTAAAACTTTTATTAACATCTTTTTTATATACAGTGCTGGTCAAAAGTTCGTTCCCCCTTCGTATCTTTTGAACGGTTATACTTTAAATAGTGAAATTTGGAGGTAGGTAATAAACAGACCTAGGCTTCTAACTAGTCATAACAAGTCATAACAGATGACGTTACAGGGCCACTGTGACAGTTAATTTTAAAAAGGACCTTATGGCAATATATATCTCGTTTGAAAGTTATTGAAAATATCTATTCAACCATAGTAATTTTATTTGAGTTTAAGCTCATTTTGATGAATAAATTAAATAAATACTAAAATTGTAGTTTCGCATTTAATTAATAAATATTAAAACCTCCGCCTCTGGCTACTTGTCAAAAAGTTGACGTTTTTCGATTCTCTAATTGTTTTTACGTCACCGTCAACTTTTTTGACAATTAACCAGAGGCGAACGTTAGAATATTTATTAATTAAATGCGAAACTACAAATATTGTAATATACCCATTCAATCATACTAATTTTGTCAAAATTTTGTCAAAAAAGTTGATGTCAATTCTCTAGTTGTTTTTAGTTTTCAAAAGCGTTATAGCTCAATATTTAGTTTCTGTTTCTGCTTAGTAGTGTTCAAGATGTCAAACGATCTGCTCGACCAACAAGTAGTGATGACAAAAAAATTGACATCGTTTCAGAACTGGTAGTGAACCCTACTTCTTCTATAGCCCAAGTTGCATCTATCTATGGAATCAGTCAAAAGACAGTACACCGAGTGTAATTCTGTGGAAATATCTCTAATGAAATTAACCAACAGCCCGATTACATAAAAACAATTTGTTTTAGTGACGAAAGTACTTTTTCTCCCAATGGAAATGTTCACACACACACACACACACACACACACACACACACACACACACACACACACACACACACACACACACACACACACACACACACACACACACACACACACACACACACACACACACACACACACACACACAATGTGAGGTGTTGGAGTGACACAAATCCTCAGGTCTCTCGTGAAACACATAGTCAATTTCCAAAAAACAAAATGTTTGGACAGGTATTTTGGGAAACCAAATATAGTCGAGCCCTCACAGATTTGACCCCTAAAAATCATACATATAAGCTGAATTTTGTCCAAAATATTAATTTTGGGACCCCAATAAAGATGCAAAAAAGTTTACCACATTTACCCCCGGGCTTCCCCCTGAAACTCCCTTCGGAGAGGGACAAAAACGCAAAAAAAATCGATTTACAAAAAATCGGTACGCCGTAGAAAAAAATGTTTTAAATAAAAAATGTAGCTGAGATAATTTTAAACAACAATGTTTATAAACTTTTTGTGTAGAAGGAACCGTTCTCTTAGAAACATTGCTTGAGGCGACCGTCGATTTTGATCGTCAGTTACGCGCGCTAAATCAATGTTCAATAAAATTTGCATCACCTCGCCGGTAAAAATTCGATATCTTTTGAACAAAGTGTCTATCGACAAAAATCAAGATGCGTTTTAAAGGCAGAGAGTGCAGCATTCGTATGCAGTTTTTGTATTTTGCCGAAAATAAACTCAGTTTTTATAAAGGTGTTAAATAAATAATTTATGTGGTGCGATTTTTGTCATGAAATTGCGCGAATGAAAATTATCTACGGCGTACAAATCCTTGGTAAATCGATTTTTTTGCGTTTTTACCCCTTTTTGAGGGTGATTTTCGGTTGAAGCCCGGTGGTAAAAGTAGTACACTTTTTTGCATCTTTTGGTATCCCAAAATTAATATTCTTGGCAAAGTTCAGCTTGTTCGTATGATTTTTGGGGTTCAGTGACATTTTCGTCTCTGACGGCTGGAGTAATAGTTGGGCCTGTTTTTCTCAAAACTAACTTAACAAGTGAAGTGTATCTGGAGATGTTACAAAATGCAATTGAACCGTTAATACTTGAAATTCTGGATGATAATCCAGATGAATTCGGCAACTTGGAAATAACGTTTCAACAACATGGTGCTCTTGCACACCATTATGGTTTCGATCGCACCATCGATCTGTTTAACGGATAAAAATTATTTGATGTGTAATTTAATATGTTAAAAATTATAAAAAAGGAGTGCCCGATATAATTGTGTCCTAACTATAATTAACTAATAATTAAAAAATGACTGTTTTATTTGTAAAATAAAATTTCGACCCGTGCAGATATTATTTTAGATTTTTTGGGTCATTCGAAACAAAAGGTCTTGTGTAATTTTTCTATTATGTTGATTGTTTTCGAGTTATAAACAATTTAATACTAAAAAAACGAAAACTGACGATTTTTAAGGCTCAAAAAGACAAGTAAAAAATATTATTTTTGTAATCGTCAAGTACATAAATTCAAGTTTAAACCTTCTTCTAAAAGGTTCTGATAAATATTTTTGCCATGTTTTGTTCTAAAATATATTTTTTATTTGTTAATGAGGAAGATTTCTTATCGGGAAGGGCGATCGGGTTGCATTAACAACTAAAAAACAATGTTTCAAAATGAAATAAGTCCAAAATACTTCTTCTTCTTCTTCTGGTTCCTATCCGTTTCGGATGTTGGAAATCATATTGGCAATCATGACCTTGCTCGCTGCGGCTCGAAACAGCTCCGTTGAGGTTTTTTTAAACCATGTTCTTAAATTCCGCAGCCATGATATTCTCCTTCTACCGGGTCCTCGCTTACCTTTGTCTTTACCTTGCAATATAGACTGCAGCAGGGAGTAACGGTGCTGATTTCTCATAACGTGTCCCAGATATTGCAATTTTATGCGTTTGATCGTAAACACAATCTCTGGTTCCTTCTTCATTTTTTCTAGAACTTTGTTGTTCGTGAAAATACTTATCGAAACTGAATTGAAGGTACTTCGTAATTTCGAAAATGATATTTTTTAAATATGTTTGAAAACGATACAACTTAAGACCTTTTTTTGTTTCGAATGATCCATAAATCTAAAATAATATCTGCCCGGGCCGATTTTTTTTAATTAATACAAAAAAAGTTATTTTTTAATTATTAATTAATATTTAGTCAGGACAAAATTATATCAGACTTTGTTATTTAACCCTTTTAACGTACTAAATTACATATCAAATAATTTTTATTTATTAAACAGATCAGTGCAGATCGATCTTATATTGTATCTTAGGCTATTATAAATGCTTTAATATACTTACAGGAATTATTTTAAAGTAGGGAAAACTTTTGTATATATATATATATATATATATATATATATATATATATATATATATATATATATATATATATATATATATATATATATATATAAGCGGGGATCCTACAGCTTCTGCCGCTTCCCGCATTTCGATCGCCATCTTTTTCTATCTCTCCAGGTGTCTTCATCAATGGCTCTATCTTTCATGGTTTCCATAACACCTTGTATCCAAGACTTGGCTGGTCTTCCTCGTTTCCTTCTATTACTTGGATTGTATTCCATAGCTCTTTTTGGCCATCTGTTGTCGTCCATCCTCTGTACGTGTCCATACCATATTAACTGTCTAGTTTCTATTCTTTCAGAAGTTGTATGTACTCTATCTGTTTTTCTTCTAATTTCAGAATTAGGTATACGTTCTACTCTTGATATACGGCAAGCTCTTCTTAGGTAGTCCATTTCAACCGTGTCAACTTTTTTCTTTCCTTTTACTGTCATTTGCCAACATTCTGCTCCATATGTAAGAATGGGCTCTACAATTACTTTGTAGATAGTCATTTTAGTTCTCATGGTAGCTTTGTTGGACCAAAGTATCGAATTCAGAATTTGAACACTCTTCCTGCCTTGTTGCACTCTATAGTCTATATCTCGTTCCGTTGTTCCTTTACTGCAGATAATACTTCCCAAATATTTGTATTCGTAGCACCTTTTCATTTGTCTAATTTCCAAATCCGGGTCTTCGTCTTCATTGCCTATTCACATATATTCTGTTTTAGACATATTCATACTCATCCCCCATTTTTCGTATTCATCTTTGAGCTTTCTAAGCATATAATCTGCATCTTCTTCACAGCTTGCAATTAGTACTTGATCATCTGCAAAGAACAGCGTTGTCAGATAATGGTTGTTAAGCTTCAACCCCATTCCCGCACATTTTTGTCTCCACTGGTGCAGTGCTTCTTGGATATATATTTTGAATAGGGTGGGGGAAAGACAAACATCCTTGTCTCAAGCCTTTCGTTACTGTAAATACCCTTGAGAAAGTATTTCCTGTTTTTGCAGTGCTTTGAGGACATTTATAGATGTTCAGTATTGCTTTTAGATATGTTTTACTAAGGTCCGTTTTCGTCAAGACACTAAATAAGAGTTTTAAAGGAACTGTATCATAAGCCTTCTCCAGATCTATAAATACCAGATGCGTAGGGAGGTTTCGAGCTGTTCGTTTTTCAATTACTTGTTGAAGGGTAAATGTGTTGTCCACGCACGATCTTCCTGCTCTGAAGCCGCTTTGTTCTTCAATTTCTTTATACTCCTCTTCTATTCTTCTTTTCAATATACGACCATATAACCTTCCCAGCGAGCTAGTTACGCTAATGCCTCTATAATTTCCGCATTCTTTTCTGTCTCCCTTTTTATAAATGGGGCTAATGTGGGCCAAATTCCAATCGTCTGGAATCGTTTGGCCTTCAATTAAGCATTTATTAAAAATATTCACTATGCTTTCCAAAAGAGCATCCGGTCCATGTTTCACCAACTCGATGGGAATGTCTCCAGGCCCGGGTGCTTTTCCATTTTTCATTTGTTTCAATTCTTTTTTCAGTTCTTCTTTGTTTATCTTATGCACCTCTGAGTTTTCTGTCATTGAGATATGGTCAGGTCTTTCCATAAATTCGTGCCTACTTTCTGTTAATAGCGTTTCGTAATATTTTTCCCACTTTTTATTTTGAATAAGGTTTATATTTCCCTCATCTTTTCTTTCTTTTCTAATACTTTTTATGAATTTCCAAGCTTGTGTCACTTTGGTTCCTCCTAAGCATCGGTCCATCTCTTCGCATTTCTCTTCCCACATTTCGTTTTTTCTTTTTGTGACTTCCTTCTTTGCTTCCCTGTTGAGTCTGCTGTAAATTCTGCGGTCTTCTGAGTCTTTCGTGGATAGCCATGTTTGATAAGCTTTTTTTTTGTCTTTAATTAATTTTCCTACTTCTTCGTTCCACCACTCAGGATTTTTTCTTTTGTCAGCTTCTTCGTACCCCAATGCCTCTTTGGCCGCCTGATGAATGCAATTTTTTATATCTTGATATTCTTTTTCGGCTGTTTCTCTTCGAGTTAAGTGAGTTAGTTTTGAGGCTAGTCTAAGTTTGTAGAGGAATTGTACTGATTCTTGTTTGAGGCTATCAATATTATATCTTATCTTTGTGGAAGCTGCTACCTGATAAACTTTTGTATTGGCTATAAATAAAGAAGTTCTTAAAAAATGCCAACCGTCGACAAATCGTCGACCCAACGATTAAGAAATCAAACGATTAACAAACCAGAAAACAGTTTTGCACAATAACTACTATGACTCTTCATTCAACCGACGCGACGACGGAAGTGCGTGCCTGTTAGCCCAAGAGAGATGACTAAGATAATTCGATAATTGGTGGCCAATAGGAAGGCGTTTGTCACGTGCAGACTCAAATATCACACGGTGACTTGTGTTTATTCTGTCCGTAGCTCAAAGTTGAATTTAATTTAGTTATCAACAACGAAAAATATAATAAACAGAAACGAGTGTCTTTCTGACATAATACATCAAACATCAAAGTAATTATTATCAATCATGATTTCTAATATTAAATAAAATTAAAACATTGTAATTGCATATATTTTTAATAATAAGTTTAATGTTTTTGAAGTTCAAAATAATTTGACACTTACAAGATAATGATAAATTTTTTCGGCGTTAAGTTTAACACGTTCAGCCCCGGTGTTATAATTTTTTTTTCTTGTCCATTGGTCAGCATTTTATTTTTTCTAATTAAGACGGGAGTCGTGGATGCCTTTCCGCATTTCTGATTCATTTTCAAAAAAAAATATTTGACAATCGAGTTATTGCACAACATTTTTGAGGCATTACATTGATGCCTCGCTTTCAGAGAACTATAAATTTGTTTGTCTGGACAGCGTGGTGTTTACGTGAAGCGACGGAAGTATTTGACGTTATATTCTGAGTCATTCTTTGTTCGGTGCTCTTTGCGTAAGGTTATTGTATGAGTGTACTATAAAATATTAGATTACACGAATTTTTTCGATGGATTCATACGAAAAAGAACAGAAAAGACTTGTAAGTTGGCCGTTGAAAATGAGGTAAGTTTTACTAAACTTTTATGTTCATTCTGGAAAGTCATACCTAATTCTTGTTTAGGATTACCTGATACAACAGACAATAGAAACCGTAATTTCTGCATTTGCTCTTGTCGCAGACGAAGATGAAGGGGAGAGTTCAGATTTATTATGGAGCGAAGTTGACACTTCCAAGTTGAAAAAATTTCCGCAGACTATTCAGAATGCTGGGGTAAGACTCTTCTTCTTCTCATTGCGCCGTCTCCTTTCGAAGGTTGGCGATCCAAATGGCAATTGTAGTTTTGGAAACTGCTGCGCGAAAGATCTCTGCGGATGAGCGGTCGAACCATCTCCTCAGGTCTTTCAGCCACGAGTTCTGGCGTCTTTCTACTGATCTTTTGCCCTGTACTTTTCCTTCCAGTATAACTTGAAGTAATTCATATCTTTCGCCTCTCAGCACATGACCCAAGTATTGCATTTTCCTCTCTTTGATTATTGTTAGTAATTCTTTTTGTTTACACATGCGACGAAGTACCTCAACATTAGTAACTCTTTGTACCCATGGAATCCTCAACATTCGTCTGTATATATACATCTCAAAGGCATCTATTCTTTTTTCTATTTCAGAGTCCATTGTCCAACTTTCACAGCCATACAGTAAGATAGAAAAAACGTAACATCTGATCATTCGGATTCTAAGCTGTAGACTAAGGTCTGATCTTGTAAAAAATGTTTTAATGCTCATGAATGTTTTCCTTGCTTCTTCGATTCTTGATAGGATTTCTTTTTTTGGATTACACTGACTATTGATATTTGTTCCCAAATATTTTATGGAATTTACCTGTTCTATTATTTGACCCTTGGCATACACCTGTACGTTTATTGGTGTCTTTGAAAATACTAAAGTTTTAGTTTTGGAAACGTTTAGATGTAAACCGAACATTTTGCTGTGGTGAACTACCGCATTTATTATATTTTGTAGTTCTTGTGCGTTGCTTGCTATTAAGACGGTATCATCAGCATATCTGATGTTGTCTATGCTGATTCCGTTAATCTTAATTCCGCCTTGGACCTCGTCTAATGCTTCTCTGAATATAGACTCCGAATACAAATTAAAGAGTAGCGGTGATAAGACGCAACCCTGTCTCACTCCTCGTCGGATTTATATGTCTTCGGATGTTGTGTGCTCTATTTCAATTGTTGCCGTTTGGTGCCAGTATAGTTCTGAGATAATTCGCAAGTCTTGTTCGTCAACTCCAGTTGTTCTCAGAATTTCGATCATCTTTTGATGGTTAACGCAGTCAAATGCTTTTCGATAGTCAATAAAACATGCATATACATCTACATTCATGTCTCTGCATCGTTGCGTTAACACATTTAAAGCAAAAAGAGCCTCTCGTGTTCCCAATCCGTTTCGAAATCCGAATTGAGTGTCACTCATCTGGAACTCGCACTTCTTGTAAATTCGTGTATGGATAATTCTGAGAAAAGTTTTAAGGACATGAGACATCAAGCTTAATATTCGATAATCATCGCATTGTGAGACTGGAATATTACAACAATTTTACAGAAACTCCTTATTTCTTTTACAAACTATTTGTGACTGATGACTTGATCGATTATATAGTTGATCAAACGAATTTATACGCAGATCAACAGATAAATGGCCGACCTGTGGTAGCCAAATCTAAATGTAAACGTTGGATACCAACTACAAGAAAAGAAATGGAAATATTCTTTGGGGTAACTATATGGATGGGATTGCTAAAAGCACCACGATTATGCGACTATTGGAGCAGAAATTACTTATTTGTTTCCAATATAAGACACAAAATGTCTAGAAATCGTTTTGAGCAATTACTTTCAAATATTCACTTCGACAATAATGAAATAGCGCCACAACCAAACTCACCGGATTTTGATCGGCTTCACAAAATATCTCCGGTGGTTCAAAAACTTATTTCTAGATTTTAGCAAATTGTTACTCCAGGAGAAAATGTCTGTATTGGCGAGACGATTGTACCTTATCGTGGTCGCTTGAAATTCAAGCAATATATCAAAAATTAAAAACACAAACTTGGTATCAAATTATATAAACTTTGCTTAGAAAACGGCTACACTTATGACCTCAAAATTTACTGTGGAAAAGATAGTCAGGGTGGTCAAAATGCCTCTTTATCTGTTGTTATACGATAGTGGTCGTATTCTCTTCACAGATAATTATTATACGAGCGTCACCCTTGCTCATACACTGCTCAGCCGTACAACTCACCTTGTAGGCACTGTTCGGCAAACAGAAAAATGAATTGTCCCGAGGTTGTCAAGAAAAAACTAAAAAAAAGATGAAAAAATTGCCATACAAAGTAATTCCGGAGTTGTAATGTTAAAATGGTGTGACAAAAGGGATGTCTTGATGATTAGTACAAAGCATGGGGATGAAATGTTGAAACGTCTACACAAAGGCAAAGCAATTGAAAAGTCCAAAATGATTGTTGATTACAATGATTCAATATCCTTTATTGATCTCTCAGATCAGAAAAAAGCGTATTCACATTGCTTGAGACGAGGGAATAAATGGTACAGGAAATTAGCCACAGAATTATTGTTTGATAGTGCCTTGGTGAATGCTCATATTGTATATACACAGGTTACACAAACTAAATTGACTATAACAGAGTTCAAAACAGAAGTCCCTATAGAACTACTGGGTGAAATGTCCACTATTGAAACTAATATCAACGGTAACACCGGTATCAGTCATGAGCTTGTAGAAGGAAGAAAAAACAGATGTGTGGTTTGCGACGTCAGAATGAAGAATGAATTGGGGCGGAAAGAAGCTCAAAACAAGTACTCTCGTTCTAATTTTTTGTGCAACCAATGCAAAAAACATTATTGTATTTCTTGTTTGTTCTCAACACATAATGCTGTTTTAAAATAATACGGTGTTATATTATTATAATTATTTTTGCACATTCTGAATAAAATCTTTTATTTTTTTCATAAAGTTTTATAATTTCCATATCGTTCGTAAAAACCGTCTCACATCCGATCAGGAAATATTATTTTGCTTCTTGGACCACCCTGTCCAACTTACAATGGAATTTATATACCTGTGGGGGCACAGTTGATGCCACGGTGTCCCGAATACAAAACTGGTGTGGCATTAGAGTGATGCCTCACTGTTCCAAGAGTACTATTTAGTGAGGCATCATATTGATGTCACCCGGAGCTGAACGTGTTAAGGCAGTTTTATTTTAAAAATTTTAAAAAAAATTTAAATTTCGCGATGAAACTTTTAAAAAATATATCATGTTGTAGGCAATAAAAAACCCTACAAACTGAAAAAAAAAATAAGTTTCGACGATGATTTTAACCGAAGATATTGGCAAAAAACAAATTTTAATTTCTTTGAGTATGTTTGGGTCTAGAGGTCTAAAAAATTTTTTGGTTGAGTACTTTTTGATGTTGTACACCATATTTTTATTTTTAGAATATTAATGGTGGAATTTTACTATCTTAACCGGTTAGACCGAAAATTATTTTTCGTTATTTTGGCCATGATGCCCCACCTATAAAAATCTGAAACAAATCATGGAGATAACTTGACTCTCAAAAAATAGTACATAATATACTTTTTTCGAGTGGTGTTCGAGACAGTTTTTTGTCTCGAAAAAAAATATAATTTTTATTATCAAAAAATATTAGCAATACTACTTCCATTATTCTGATACATTCTCCTCTTCTTGAGGTTCATCTGGAAGGTATTCCACTATTTTATTGTCGTCTGCAGTTATTTGTTCAATGAAATTATTGTAATATGTTCGATTTGTATTAGTTATGTACGGTAAAAGTGCCTTTAAGTCCGTTAGTTTTTCTCTGCTTAAACGAAGTGGTTCGTTGTTGTGGTAGAAGTGTAGGAAGATGATCACACTGCCTTGTTTTCGTGTGACTTGTGGATATATCCAACGTTTTGAACTCACCATCAAACGAGTGTTTATACAAGATAGCTAGGGTGTCGGTTGAATATTGCATCCATTTAATTTGCAACCACTGAACTGTATATAAAACCCAATTAATCGCCGAAAGAGACGAACATCGTAACATGGTTCAATTTGCTCATAGCAGAAAAGTCGAGACAAGGCAATTGCTAACTAAAATCAATCGAAAGGAGTCTATGCATTTTACTTGCAACAGTGCCTGCCTACCTCTTACCTTACAACCTCAGTTTCTTTCTACAAAATTCAGCTGTGGAGCTTTAACCTCACTGTGCATGACATAGTAACAGAGAAAGCAACTTGCTGCGTGTGGAATGAAATTATATCTGGCAGGGGAGCCAATGAAATCACCTCATGCTTGAATCATTTTTTCTTCTGAAAAAAACGGAAGTAACGTTTTATTCCGATACGTGTGGTGGTCCAGAATAAGAATAACGTCGTCGCATTAATGTTTCTTGATTTTGTTAATCAAAAAACAAACCTGACGATCAACCACAACTTTTTTGTTAGTGGCCATACGCATATGGAGTGTGATACTGACCACTCCGTTATTGAAAGGGCAAAGAAAAAAACCAATTTAAAAATAAATCATCTTAACGACTAGGTAGTGTTAATAAGAATTGCTAAACAGAAAAATCTCTTTAAAATTGTGATGATGTTGAAAGAGAATTTCTTCGGTTTCAATTCACTTGTGACGAAACATGGCCCTTACATTATTAAAAAAATTAATATTGATGGCGAACAGTTTCTGTGGAAACCTGTCCAATGGCTTCAATATGCTCAAAGCGGCGGCCAAATTTCATTGTGCTCATTAACAAAAGAAGGTTGTTTAAAAACAATAAATTTTGCTCGTAGAGGACGTTCAACTATATTATTTAGTTTACCCAACATTAACAAAGAATCAGTGCCGATAGCAACAAAAAAAAAGGCTTATCTTTATTGTCTTTAATAGATCCTTCATTCCATTCATTTTATCAAAACCTGAATACGAAAAACGATGTCGCCAATGATCCTGACCTGGAAGAATTGGATCCTGATCAGGATACACAAAATAATTCAGAATAAGAAATGTTTTTTAAATTGTAAAACTGTTTTTGTTAAATTTTAAATGAAAAATTATCCTTTTTTGTGTTTTAAGTCATTAAACCAAAAAATATAATACATAGATTGGCTTATTTTCATTAATATATTGAGGTTAATAACTGGGTAAGTCGACGGTGAATAAATGGTTAAGTGTCATATCTTATTATCCGAATCACTTAATAATTAGATAATGAGACTGTTTTGTATTTATTTATACAAAGTATTATTTCTACTTTCTGGTGGTTGATACTGATAAATAACTGATAAACTGAATAAAAACTGAATTTATTTGTACATTGCTTACACTGTGTTATAAGATCGTTATGACATGATTTCTTAATGCTATTGTCATGCGCGCTGTCATCAGCTGACATGCGACGAGCACTTATTTGCCCTACACTTGTGTATTCTGCAACAGAGGACCAATAATACGTTTGTATTTTATCTTAATTTTTTGTAAAGTTTTAGTATTCTATCATATAAAATCGATTTACGACATATTGTCAAAACTTGTAAGTCGTCTCCTGAAAACTATGCAAAATTGACTTAACCACATATTCACTGAGATTTATACGAGATTTGAAAATTTCCTTTTCTGTAATTTATGCATTAAAATTTTTTTATATATTATGGTTTTTATTTTAGACTTAACCCAAGCGAAGGACACTTTGAAAACAATAGAAGTACATTCATCTAATAAAGAAAAAACAACAAGTAAACCTGCAGAAGAAAAAACATTAAAATGTGAAATTTGTTTTAAGAAGTTTAGCATAGCACAGAATTTAAAAAGGCATATCAGAATACACACTGGAGAAAAACCTTATAAGTGTGAAATTTGTTTTAGGAAGTTTAGCGCAGAATCACATTTAAAATATCACATAAAAACGCACACTGGAGAAAAACCTTACCAGTGTGAAATTTGTTTTAAGCAGTTTAGCGAAGCAGCACATTTGAGACGTCATATAAGAACGCACACTGGAGAAAAACCTTATAAGTGTGAAATTTGTTTTAAGCAGTTTACTCAGTCAGGGGCTTTGAAACTTCATATTAGATCGCACACTGGAGAAAAGCCTTACAAGTGTGAAATTTGTTTTACGCAGTTTAGCGTGGCACAAAATTTAAGAACGCATATGAGAAAGCACACTGGAGAAAAACCTTATAAGTGTGAAATTTGTTTTAGGAAGTTTAGCGCAGCAGCACATTTAAAATATCACATAAAAACGCACACTGGAGAAACACCTTACCAGTGTGAAATTTGTTTTAAGCAGTTTAGCGAAGCAGCACATTTGAGACGTCATATAAGAACGCACACTGGAGAAAAACCTTTTAAGTGTGAAATTTGTTTTAAGCAGTTTACTCAGTCAGGGGCTTTGAAACGTCATATTAGATCGCACACTGGAGAAAAGCCTTACAAGTGTGAAATTTGTTTTACGCAGTTTAGCGTGGTACAAAATTTAAAAACGCATATGAGAAAGCACACTGGAGAAAAACCTTATAAGTGTGAAATTTGTTTTAGGACGTTTAGTGCAGCAGCGCTTTTAAAATATCATATAAGAACGCACACTGGAGAAAAACCTTACAGGTGTGAAATTTGTTTTAAGCAGTTTGGCGAAGCCGCACATTTGAAACGTCATATAAGAACGCACACTGGAGAAAAACCTTTTAAGTGTGAAATTTGTTTTAAGCGGTTTACTCAGTCAGGGGCTTTGAAACGTCATATTAGATCGCACATTGGAGACAAGCCTTACGAGTGTGAAATTTGTTTTAAGCAGTTTAGCGAAGCACAACATTTGAAAGATCATATAAGAACGCACAGTGGAGAAAAACCTTACAAGTGTGAAATTTGTTTTAAACAATTTAGTATAAATAAAAGTTTGAACAGGCATTTGAGAATACACATTAGAAATGCCGTAAAAGTGTGAAATTTTAAGGAAGTATGTTCACGTCGCAGTTAAAACGAGTGGCATTAAAATAAACTGACGTTTAAAAATTTTTTGTGTAGATGGCAGCACAACAGCATGTACATCATATTCTTATTTTAATTTTCCAGAAATTTAATTCTCTGAACAGTGACGTTGTTGCCAGATGCCGATGCCGTACTAAAACTTACGATCGGTAAAGTTCGGTTTTAATCGGCAGTTTTCTTCAACTTAAGTTAATGTTAGTGAATAGTGGAGTTTCACAAATTCTAATTTTCGGATTGGATCATTCCATGTAATTTTTGTATCGTGTTGTTGTTTATTTACCTGAGGTTCAATGAAATTTCAAGTATAAAAAAAACTTACTTATTTTTTGTATTCAATTACACGATTGTGGCTTTAAAGTTTTATTTTAATACAGTTTGCTTTGGTGGTACAAATTCGACCAACTATATCTACGCAACTCTAATATTATTCTATATAATATTCGACCAACTATATCTACGCAACTCTAATATATATAGTATATAATATGATACTCCCTATATTCCCAAGCCGTAAAATTTAATTGCCTTACACCAGCACTCAGCTGTAGAGACGATGCGCTGAATAAGGATTTCTTTAAGTAAACATATTATTTTTTTTCTTCATTCTTTTTTGTGTAAAGAATTATGGGAATAGGAAAAGTTAATGTAATAAAAACAAAATTTTACTAATCTCTCTATACTAAAACAATTTTTAATTGAAGGTGATTACTTGGCAACATCGCAATTAACGAAGCTCTTAACGATAACTTTTCAACAAAATCATATTCCACTAATTTTGCAGAGGCGTACCAAAAATAAAGTAAAATTTTATTCTTATTAGAGTACCTAATACAGAACTTCAAAAAACAGAAAACTTTGGAAAATACTTATTTTGACATTAGGCTAAACAATCTGAAATTTTAACATACGATCTCGTCATTACGCATCATTCTCTATTTATAGAATTGCTGTGTGCTGTAAACGTTATATTTGTTTTTTTTACTTAATTTAAAAGTTTCCTTGTGTTTATTTGTTTATATAAATATAAAAATATATTATGAAGTTCATATTAATTAAAATGAAGTAAGCTAAACTATTATCATGTAAATGCGTGTATATAGTAATGCATTTGTTTATTTCAGTAAATTCTCGAAATATGAAATAAAGATGGCACTAACTACTAAAGAGTTATAGTACATCCACTAATAATTTTCCAACATAAACATGCCTCATTCTGGTATCAAAGAGACCGCCTTTCAAATCAAGGTTGTCAGACATATTTCCTAAAATTCCTAAGGTTATGTTTAAAAAATATTCTCTATTCGTTATTATTCAATTGCTAGTCAACGAACGACACTCTTAAAAAATAATATGAACATATTCTCAAAAAATATATCTATAAATTAATTAACTAGGTACCTAAAATTCCTAAGGTTATGTTTAAAAAATATTCTCTATTCTCTATTCGTTATTATTCAATTGCTAGTCAACGAACGACACTCTTAAAAAATAATATGAACATATTCTCAAAAAATATATCTATAAATTAATTAACTAGGTACTAATATTTCCATGGACTCTTCACTAATGAATAAGCAACCGTGAACTTTGTATATATTACTTATACTCTAAGTAATTTTCGAATATCGGCAACATTGTAGTCTGGAGAGAATTTGGACCTTCGGTCTATATCGACGTTGCCATGTTGGTGAATTTAGCGGTAATACTCTTATAGATATAATGATCGACTTTTAAGAAATTAGACAACTTTTAAGAATCCAAGTTCTCAAAAACGGTTTTAAGAATTGTATTATTTTGTTCCAAATTTCATTGATTTTATACCTTACCTGGAAACATGAAAAATTGCAGATATATTAATATGGTATTAAAGTTACACTCACTAATTTTAAACTCATGCATTATGGCAACAGCGAAGCGCAAAGACATAAATCGTAATGAACACCTGTTTGTCTCGCTATGTGACACCCTAAAATATTTCATTTTGCAACCAGCTATCAGAGGCGGAGGCTTATTATAAGGTAAGTAATATTATATTAATCCCAAAGAATATTTTTAAATATGTATGAGTGTTTGAAAAAAGAAAATATTGGGATGGCTGATAATGCAATTGTTTCGAGAATTCATCTATTAACAAAAGTCGGGTATAAGACGATATATACAATTATTAAATTAGGCACTGTTACAGATCATTCAGTATCGTAATTCAAACAGAAACATAATCTATTTAGACGAAACCTGGTTCGATGCGCATGATGTTGTCAAGTACGGCTGGGTTGACAACACAAACAAGTGTGCGTTAAATACACCGTGTTCACGAGGAAAACGTGTTATTATTCTTCATGCCGGAAGCAAAGATGGTTTTGTATCTAATGCATTGCTATTGTCGGCCAAAAATATAACAAAGTCTTCTGCCGACAAAGCTCATGTTGTAAAAATAGAAAACGAATATCCTGTTTTACCGGCAATAGCACCAATAGTTATCCAACCTGGGAACGATTCGACTTCAGAAGACTCTGACGATTCTTTTTAGTCCTTCTAATTAATTTCTTTACAGCTATCGCGATTCATCTTGAACACTAGTATTCATTATTATACAGTGTGTCGCATTTAAGATGAAGACTCCTCTATATATCAGCTATCAAAATACATACAGATTTGAAATTTTGCACAGTCATACATGTTGATAGTGCACATTTTTTAAAGATAGTCATCTGAAATTTAAATTTTAAACGCGGCTTACTGCGAATCCACAAACAGGGTAAATTTTCGATATTTTGCTTCGCGTTAGAGAAGGTTGAAGGGTGCCGGACATTTTTGCCGGAAACAATTCAAATTCAAAAGATCACCTTTTTCTGCTACGGAAAATATTGCCCCGATTTCTCACCAAAATCAATGTTGAGACTTTAGTTTAGATACTCTTGAATCTCAAAAATACTCATTTACATATTTTTCAAGTCTCGAAAATGCATATTAGGTATCGCATTTTTCGGATTTTAAATCGCCTATATCTTCAAAACTATTAACTTTTGAGAAAAATGACATAGATCATATTTAGAGTCACCCAAAAACCTAAAAAATATTTTTTGGAGCACAAAAGGTGATATTTTGAATTTGTTTAAAAAATTGTTTAAACAATTTCTGCCCAAAAATTGAGAAATTTTCCTGAATATAATTATGTAAAAATTATATGATTTTTCTTGAAATATGCGTTTGATGAACTGATCCCTTTTCTTAATTTCCACGCCAATGGTCGGCATTGGCATCAAAGGATCTCAAAAGCCGACGCTTGGCAAACTGACATTGGAAAAAGTATAATAGCTTTGTTAGAAGAAGACTCAGATTGTGAACATGTTGACTCACTTAATGTGGTTTATTTGCCGCCGAGATTAGATTAGAAAGTTTCTGATGTAGAAGACATTGATGATAATATTATTTGAGAAGAATCAATAAAATTGGATATTGCAGGTACATATGAAATACAAGTGATTGGGAATTCTGACGATTCTGATTATGATATTCCTCTGAACCACAGATAAACCGCCCAAAGAAAAAACCAGGCAAAAATAGTAAATCCAAAGTTGTAACAACAGATGCTCCTTCGTGCTCAGTAGCAATTCAACATCAGTCTGATTGATATTTAGAAAATATAAAAGCCCACCATGGAAGCAAGTCATATATTGAAGTTTTTCACTCTTTTTTGATAAAAAAGTCATTGAGAGAATTCTATATTTTACAAATATTTATGCATCGCAGAATAACCGTCACGATTTTGAAATGAATAACAGATTTAAAAAAAAGATTGGCATATGTATATTATTATGTGGTTCACACTCTGCTTCAAGTTGATATGCGTTGGTCAAGATGAGGATGCGTGGATGAGGATAAAGTGCACATTATAAGAGAGAGCATAATACGACATAGATTTATATTTATAATCGTGAAGAAACCGCTACATCAGTGTCAAACTTAGTACATGGACGTTAATCTAAATTTGCTTTACCAGATGAAACCAGATTCGACAATATTGGCCACGTTACAAAAAGAGACACTAGAGCAAGAATGTAGGATGTGCAAAAGTAATACTATTTATTTACACTGAGCGGCAAAAAAAGTGGCCACCCTATAAATTTTCGAAAATAAAAATTTATTGTTATCATGTATGCTTGTTTTTGACAGTTTTGACATTTATGTTGTTGTTTTCTGTAGTCGCTGTGATTCTTCTAAGTTGAAAACATTTAATTAAACAGAAATTTAGCTTTTCAAACGTGGATTTCCACTAGTCGTTATCTTCTAATTTGAAAACGTTTAGTTAAACAGTTTTTTTTTCAACCGTTGATTTCCACCAAGTGAATAATTAAGATATGGTTTTATTAACAGTAGATGTTCGAATTATTAAGTAAGGCTGGCTGTTGTTCCTGAATTACAACTCAAGACACTGTAGGAATCGATTAATTTTTGCTCGACAACATCAACACTGGATTGGAGCCGAATTCTCTTTACTGATAAATCGCAATTCTGTTTGAAGTCTGGACATGTCCGAGAGAGTGTTTGGAGACATAGAAATAAAAAATATACCCAAGCTTGGATGTCACAGAGAAGAAAGTTTGGCGGTGGTGGTGTCATGGTTTGTGCTGGAACCTCAGTTGAAGCTCGAACTGAACTTATTTTCATCAATGGCCCCCTGAATGTTCACCGGTATATAGAGGATATTTTGATAAAAGCAGTATTTCTATTTCTTCCATTTATTGGGGACAAATTCGTCTTTATGCATAATAATGCATACTGCAAGAATCGTGACAAATTACTTGGAGAAGTAGGAATTAATACTCTCGAATGGCCCTGATCTGAATATCATCGAACATCTTTGGGATGAACTTCATCGCAGGGTTAGAAGTCAACCAGGCCAGCCAGAAAGTCTTGCAAAACTTCAAAACATGCTTTGTAAAGAATATAAACGTATTTCTCAAGTTTTTATTCAAAATTTGTTTTTTTTTTTCTTACAAACCGTTACTGATGTTTTAGCGCAAAATACCCGATATTAGACAATTTTGTTCAATTTCACTCGTAATTTTTATTGTTTGTAATTCGTTTGGATATTACACTATTCAGTGGCGCACCTAGAATTTTCCTGTGGGAGGGGTTTTGGTTAGGCACCGACATTTTTTTATGCTACCTCCATTATTTTGAGTCCTTAAAATTTGTAAGTAACAGTGTCGGAATAGTGCCCGAAGCCCCTGGGTGCGCCACTGACACTATTTTCTTTTGTAGCTTTCTAAAGTATAATTTCGCTATTTGAGAGAGTGAGTCATCGTTTAAAGGCCCAGAAATGCGGAAAGCCGTTTGGAAATCCAGTGACGTACACTTACTTTTATTTTAATGTTAAATTATATTTTATTTTTCAAATATTAATGTTCGAAATAGGCCACAATATATTTATTTACAAGTTTTTACTGACGTTTCGATCTCTATATCCAAAGACCGCTTTCAAAGATATAAATGATAGTTATATTTATTTTATTTGTTTATTATTATATATTTTTATAATCTTATATTGTTTATTTTCTTTTTTTTTCTATCTTTAAAAACAAAATAGAGATCGAAACGTCAATGTATTAAACATGTAAATAGATATATTGTGGCTTATGTCCAACCTTCTCCCTAAAAATACAGAATGCCACAAACAAGCAGCTATAGAAAAATAAATATATCTGTCATTTGTATGTTTGAAAACGGTCTCTTTATAGAGATCGAAACATCCGTAAATTAAACATTTGAATAAATATATTGTGGCTTATTCCCAACATTATTTCTAAAAATACAGAACGACAAACGAAAAACCATAGAAAATAAATAGTACTATCATTTGTATAATTGAAAACGGTCTCTGGATATAGAGATCGAAATGTCAATAAATAAACATATGAATAAATATTTTGTGGCTCATTCCCTACATTCCCCTAAAAATACAGAATGCCACAAACAAAAAGCTATAAAAAAGAAGTAATTTTGCAGAAAGTTTACTGATACCAACCGGCTGTCGCGGAAGTTACGCTAAAACGTCTTTTGACGTGATCCGTCCTTACAGAGTTACACAATGAAATTTTTTTAAAACAAATTTTAAGACAGTTTCCACACCACTCCAGAGGTATGTCTTGTGGCGCGATACTTTTTTTAAATGGGTGTTCGCCAAGAGCCATATTGTCTTATTAAATAAAATGAACAAAACACTTAAACAGTATAAAACAAAACAAAATAAAATCCTATAAAACAAAATAAAATTCTATAAAAACAAAATAAAAATAATGTTTGATGTGTTTAAACACAAACACTATACACACACTTACTATGTTCTCGTTTTTTTTTGTTTTTGTTTTTTTTTATGCTGATGTTCTTATTAAACTATTAGAAAATATTATTCGCTGTCTAAACCTGAAGATGCAGTGCTGCTATCGCTGTCATTATCTTTACCACCTGGTGTAATTATAATTGGCTCTAGTAAAACTTTGATATGAGTGTCAAGTTCCCACATACGATGTTCTTCTTTAATTATGTGGCCTATACATTTAGCCCATTTCTCTGGAGTTACATGGAGGATTGCTTGAATCAAAAGTTTCTTAATTTCGATTAATTTGAACGTTTTGTTATTGGGTGCTACTTCTCCTTTCACTTGCTCCCAGATAAGTTCAATGGGATTAAGTTCGCAATGATAAGGTGGTAGACGCAGAACTTTGACACCATAATCTTTTGCAGTTTCATCTACAGCATATTTAAGACATTCAATTTTCCTTAACCGTGCAATGTCAAGTAGCTAAATTTTGAGCATTGATTCTTCGTATGCAATCCCCTTTTCTGTAAGCCATTCTTGAATCCTCCCTTTCAATTTCTTTAATAATCACCTGTTTTTTTCGACTCAAATTGAAGAAAACCATCATCAAGAAACCCTGTATCACTTCCTATATGGGTGACGATTAAACGCCGTCCCTTTCCTGATGGAGCTTTTAATCCTGTATATCAGCCTTCTATAAATGCTTCGCGTTTACTTTTGACATTTAAATCTTGCCAAACTTTTCTAACTGTATGACCTTTTCCAACCTTGGCTAATCCAGGTTTCATCCAAATAACATATTTTGCGTCCAGTGCTGCGAATTTTGCGTATTTCTTCTAAATATTTTCTTCTACGCACAATAATTTTATTTTTTTCTAATAGCATACTTTTTCTGTTGAGTTTTACTTATCGAAAGTTCATTTCACGCATGGTCCTGGTTAAGACTCTACGAGATATCTTGGGTAAGGAGTCATCGTTTTCGAGCTCTTGAGAAATATTTTTCAGTGTTGGAATTTCACTCCGAAAATAAAGTGAATGAATTTTTCGACGTATAATATTCCTTGTCTCGTCATCCAAAACAATGCTTTTCCTACCTCTAGTTTTACCTTTTTCTTGCTTTTTATTTTCCGATGTATTTTTAAGTACACGATAAATATAGCTAACGGATACTTTTGTTAAACTGCTACAAATGTCGACCGCTTGGCTTACATTTAATTCCATTTTTCTGCCGACAATTCCTCATAAATGTTTCGTATTATTACCTTCTCTTCGGACGTTAACATTTTCCGTCTCTTTTGCGGCATTTCATTTTTGGAATCAACATCAGAATTTTGCAGTCTTCTCTTGGAACAACTCGGATTTTCGTCCAACTCCAATAAAACTCAAACCAAATAATCACAGAATATAACTAAAAATTTACTATAAAACGACAAACTATAACACTCGTATTATCAATAACACAAACTTATCGCATAAAATACCCTACCCTCAGAAACGCCAATGTAATGAACTATTGTTGATGGGCACTCGCTCGACAAAAACTAGTTTTACGGGTTTCTGTGGATCTGAATTGAAACGGGGTTCCGTCGCTAATTCCAAAGTTGCCAAACGATTGAAAAATATTGTTTTAAAATATCGATTTTTATTTTATAAATTTAAATATGTAAAAAAACGGAACATATAAATAAAATTTATTTCATTACAATTTTGTGCTTAATTTTTACTATTGAAAAAATCAGGTTTTTTTGTATTTTTATGACGGTAATAATCGCTGCGTGGAAGAATACAGGTTTTGTATGACCATAATTACTACTTGTGAACAAGAATTGGCTACACTGTTCGACAACTTCTGGTCAAGTCTACTATAGAGAAGCACAAATAAATATACTACTTTATATATTCTGTAATTTCTTATGAGGAAACGCAAATTGCAATCGAGAAAACAGGCAGTTTTCGAGGGCCGCTGTGTACATTTAAATTTGAGGATATTCGGCGTTTAAACTATGATGTCACTCTTCTAAATTGAGGGTTTCTACTATAATTGTAGATAAAATTAGTATCTACACAATAGGACAAACATGAAGAATGTCCTAAAATGAGATAGAGAGTATAACATAGATTGCTGGTTAGAAAATATGAGAGCTCTTACCTGTAATATAAGAATGTCTTAAACACTAACGGTTTAGGATAAAGAGAAAAAGGAAGAAAAATAACTAGCATAAATAATATCAGTATAAATACATAAAGAACTAAACAAAATTCCTACTACTAAATACTACTTACTAGTTAACAAGTCTTTGAAAAGTGTATGTGCACTATTGTCTATCCAAGTTATTATCACGAAGATTGCGAATGTAAAGATACACCAACCACTGGGTCTAAGGTTACCAATGCAAAAACTTTTAAAACTTCATTATTAATTGCTTTTATACCATAAGCTGGACAAACCTTTTACAGATTAGGAGAGCACTGTATAAATGTGTCAGGAGTAAATCCTTGATGAGTTTTTTAGGGCTTCTTTCTGCAAACAGAAAAAAAAAATTTTAAACTTTCAGACTTGCAGAGTATAATTAAATGAGTGTAATTAATTATTTGAGAAAGTAAAACACCGCTCCATGTGCAGAACAGAATGACAACTTCTTTATTACTTCTGTCATGGTAGCCAACCTGATTTACAATATGTTTGGGGATCAGGATAGGCAACATTTCAATACCCCCTCTCAATTTATACAACATTTATAAAAGTATTAAATTTTGATGAATTGTCAACTACATAAACAAAAATAATCTTAATAATTGAACAAAATTAAATTGCACAAAAAGAAATAATAATAATACTAGTTCATAATACAACTGAACAGTTTACAACTTATATCTACATATTGAAGTATTCATAAACTTTCCAATAACTCAAAAAACATTGACATAAGATGAAAAAATAAAATACATGATTCACATGAATACCTAAAGTATAAATGCACCAATTTACAATATATAAAAAGTAATTAAGCTTTAGTTACTTTCAACATTCTTGAATTTTTATCATATTTCTGAGACGTAAAAATATTTCATTTGAAGGAGCTTTAGTGAAAATATCGGCACAATTTGATTTTGTATTTATGTATTGTAAAGTAATTACATTGTTTTCAATTAGATTTCGAATGAAATGATATTTTGTGTCGATATGCTTAGACCTTTTTCCTTTAAATGAATTTTTAGCAATACATACATTTTTAGCTCCCTGGTTATCTATATATAATATACTACCAGTTTTTTTCTCGTTCAACAATTCTTCTGCTAGGTTTTTTGTGAACAGTAATTCACAACATGAAACAGTTGATGAAACATATTCCGCCTCAGTGCTACTCAATGAAACAGTGCTCTGTTTCCTTGCATACCATGAAACTGGATTGTCTAGAAAATATATTATGCCTCCTGACATGCTTTTTCTATCATTGACATTAGCTGCCCAGTCTGAATCTGAATATGCAAATATTAAAGGTTTTCTTGATATAATTTTGCTGTATATAAGACAGAAATTAATTGTATCCTTTAAATATCTAACAACACGTTTGGCTGCTTTCCATAATATATCATTAGGTCAATCTAGGAATTGACTTAAATAAGAAATTGAAAACATTATGTCAGGGCGACTACCTAACGCAATGTATATTAGGCTTCCAATTAATTGCCTGTAAGGTATATTGTCAGAAATTTGATTATTAGTATTAGGTTTTTCAACGTGAAAACCTGTTTCCATTAGTGTTTTGCTAATATTGCAATTCGTCATATTAAATTTTTCTATTATTTTATTGATTAAGGGTTTTTGTGAAATATACATTTTTGCATTATTTTCATCTTCAGAAAATTCAAAATCAATACCTAAAAAATTATTTACAAAACCAAGATTTTTTGCATTGAACTTACTTTTTGAACTTTCTATGACTTTTTGAATCGAATTGCTATCTTCACCGCACAATAGGATATCATCGACCCATATACACATACACACATTTTTCTTTGTGTAAACACAACAGTCACTTTCGGCACTAAAGCGCAGTCGCAGTCAGCACAGTCACTAAACCCAATTTTGATTGCCCATTTGTCGAATCGTTGGTTCCAGCATTTAGGCGATTCCCTCAGTCCATACAAAGCCTTTTGCAGTTTCAGAACTTTGCTTTGTCCTGTGTATCCCTTAGGACAATGAATATAAACTTCATGTTGTAGCACTCCGTTAATGAATGCTGAAGGAATGTCTAACTGGTATAGCTTCCAGTCGTTATTGAGAGCTAGTGACAATAAAATTCTAACACGCCATTTTTGCTACAGGTGAATATATATCTAAAAATACTTCTTCTTCATATCCCTTAGCGACTAAGCGAGCTTTTTCGTGCCATCACTTTTTGTTTTAAATACCCATTTTGCATTTATGATTTGTTGATTATTAGGTACCTTTGTAGCTCCAGTCCAGGTGTCCATTTTTTCGAGACTTTCAAGTTCTGTTTCGATTGCCTGCTTTCATTCATCACTCTCCACTGCTTCTTCATAAGTTACTGGGGTTGATGTAACTAAACAATATGCATAATAAAGTTCATAGTCTTTGAGCTTCGAAGGTGGTTTTATTTCTCTATTAGAGAAACTAGTTTTGGTATTTTGTACATTTACTGGTTCTTCATCTTGTGAATTACTTTCAGTGATATTTCTTAATGTTTTGACTCTACTATCTTCATAATTTGTCTCTTCCAATATTTCCAATTCATCTTGGCTTGGTAAAATTTCCTCAGTATTTTGATTATTAGACAATATTTCTGGAGAATATTTATATTGTGATTCATCGAAAACCACATCTCTTGAAATTTTAATTTGATTAGTCAGTGGATTCCAGATTCTATAGCCAGCGCCACTGTAGCCGAGTTTAGACAAGTCAAGCCTGTTCAAGTATATTTCTGTTGGTACTTGAAGTTCAATTGCTCGTGATGGGGTTCGGTTGACCTGATAAACAGCTGTTCTAACTGCTTCTCCCCACAGACACTTAGGAAGATTTGTTTCAACAAACATGGCTCTTACCTTGTCTAAAATAGTACGATTAAATTGTTCTGCTATACTATTCTGCTGAGGTGTGTACCCAGCTGTAAATTCTTGCACTATACCATGTTGTACACAATAGTTTTTAAAATTTTAGAAGACATCTCTCCTCCCATATCCATTCTTATTCTAGATACTCTCCTTCCTTTTGCTGCTAATTTTTCAATGTGATTAATAAGATGCAACTCACTCTCGCATTTTCTTGTCATTAAATATACAACACTAAAATGTGAAAAATCATCAATAATTGATAAGTAATACTTCTCACCAGAAAATGTTGGATCTTTGGACGGATCCCAGGTGTCAACATGTAAAAGTTCGCCACCTCTAGAAGATTTTTTGTACAAAACTTCTTTAAAAGATTGCCTTGTGGCTTTTCCTTATAGACATGAATCACACAGCTCATTAGAATAGGGTAGTCCCAACAATTGAAGTCCCCTTCTATTTACATGTCCTAACCGTAAGTGCCATAAATTTTTATTACTATGCTTTGCTACTAAACTGGATTGCACTTTATTTAAATGAAAATTTGCAACAAATAAATTACTTTTGTGTTTACAACAAATAAGTTTGAAGTTTTTTTTTTCTTATTTCAGCCTTATTTTCTTTAAATACAACTGTGAAACCCAAATGGTTTAGTTTACTAACTGATAATAGATTATATTCTAGGTTATTTAATATGAGTACATCAATGTTGATATGAATTTCATTATAATAAACTTTTAACATACCTTTTTTACAATAATTCATTACCCTTCCATCTGCTATTTTAATGCCAACAGGCTCAATTTCAACAATGTTACTTATAAATTGTTCATATTTACCACTGCACATATTTTGTGATGCTCCGGAATCTATTATAAATGAAATTTGGTTGTCATCATTCTTGAGATCTTCAGCTGATAGGGCTGTGATAAAATTTACTTCATCTTCAGCTACTTTGGCAAGGACGTTATGCTTACTTTGTGTATTATTACCAGTTCTTCTGCCACGGGAATAGTTATTTCCACGAAAAAATCTACCTCCACTGCTGTTACCTCTATAATTATTGTTTTTTCTGAAACAATTGGACACTAAATGGCCTTCAAGTCCACAAAATGAGGAACGGGGTTTTTTATTATCTTGCTTTGTATAAAACGAGGATTCTTCACTTACTTTTTCAATATTTTTCAACTTCCGTTCTGCATCAAGTAATTTTGCTTTAACAAAGTCAACAGTTAACTTGTCATTTGACGTTTCTAATACAGTAATGACAGTGTCGAACGTATCTGTCATTGTTAACAACAGGTAACAAGACTTATCATCGTCTTCTATTGTGGTTCCAGTGGATTCGAGGTCACGTATTAAACAATCGAACTCAACGAAAAACTTTTGTAACTTTGTGCCTTGTTTATATTTCAAGGTTAATAACTTTTTTCGCACATATAAACGAGAAAGAATACTTTTTCTTTCAAAAACATTTTTTAAATTTTTTATCATTTCGAAAGCTGACTTACAATCAGGAATATATTCTAAATGTTCATCTGTAATGAATGTGACAATAATAGATCTCGCTGTTGCATCATGCTTTTTATGCTGAGATTGCTCGTCTCTTGATAAAGCTGCTAGTTGCGTTGCCGTTACTTCTGTGGTAATCAAATCTTTAACACCTCTGGCATCTAGAAGATTGCCTAATCTAAATTTCCAGGGCGAAAAATTCGTAGATGTTAATTGCGGATACAAACTCACGGTTGAATTCGCACTACTTAAACTTTGGGCTGCCATTTTTAATTTTATTGCCGGTCACTAATAACACTTTTTGTCGGTTTCCACAAATTGGGAACACTAAACAAAAACTTTATTTGTTATGGAATGTACTCTGGGCACATAACCTTTTGAATAAACTTTCAGACTTGCAGAGTATAATTAAATGAGTGTAATTAATTATTTGAGAAAATAAAACACTGCTCCATGTGCAGAACAGAAATACAACTTCTTTATTACTACTGTTATGGTAGCCAACCTGATTTACAATATGTTTGGGGATCAGGATAGGCAACATTTCAATAGAAATATAATATAAAAACGTTCAAAAATATTATTCTTTAATAAATTGATATGGTCTTGATATAATATATACCAAGTTCTGAAATATGTAATCTATATATACAATAGCACTAAAGGCCTTAGAGGCCCATGGCTTAAAAAGTTTGTTCTTTCTTCATTTTCGCTTTCCTTTATGTACTGAGATCTTCTCTGGCTCGATATGTGATTTTTCTCCATTCCTTCTTGTTATTCATTTTTCTTTTCTGGCCTTCTAGTCCAATTTCTTCCATATCTTTTTCTACCTCCTGATTCCATCTACTTTTATGTAATGTATATGAGAGTTAAAATTCTTACGAGAAAATGTTCTGTTCTGTTATTTATGAATTAAACTTTATATTTGTTGGTTTTTATTTTAGATTTTCCACCAGAGGACACTTTGGATATTATGAAAACAATAGAAATGCATTCATCTAATAAAGAACAACATAGAAGTCAACCTGCAGAAGAAAAAACATTAAAATGCGAAATTTGTTGTAAACAGTTTGGAAGAAAAAAGAAGTTAAATCTACACATGAAAATTCATATTGGAGAAAAACTTTACAAGTGTAAAATTTGTTTTAAGCAGTGTATTAAAGCACAACATTTCAAAAATCATATAAGAACGCACACTCGACAAAAGCCTTATAAGTGTGAAATTTGTTTGAAGCAGTTCACTCAGTCAGGGTATTTGACACGTCATATCAGATCGCACAGTGGAGAAAAACCTTACAAGTGTGAAATTTGCTTTAAGCAGTTTACCACCGCACAAAATTTAAAATATCATATAAGAATGCATACTGGAGAAAAGCCTTATAAGTGTGAAATTTGTTTTAAACAATTTCGTGGAGCAAGTAGTTTGAAAAAACATTTAAGAATTCACACTGGAGAAAAGCCTTACAAGTGTGAAATTTGTTTTAAGCAGTTTAGCAGAGCACAAAATTTGAAACATCATATAAGGACCCACACTGGAGAAAAGCCTTATAAGTGTGAAATTTGTTTTAAGCAGTTTAGTGAAGCAGGTAGTTTGAAAAAACATTTAAGAATGCACACTGGAGAAAAGCCTTACAAGTGTGAAATTTGTTTTAAACAGTTTAGCAGAGCACAAAATTTGAAACATCATATAAGGACCCACACTGGAGAAAAGCCTTATAAGTGTGAAATTTGTTTTAAACAATTTAGTGGAGCAAGTAGTTTGAAAAAACATTTAAGAGAGCACACTGAGGAAAAACCTTTCAAGTGTGAAATTTGTTTGAAGCAGTTCACTCAGTCAGGGTCTTTGACACGTCATATCAGATCGCACAGTGGAGAAAAACCTTACAAGTGTGAAATTTGCTTTAAGCAGTTTATCACCACACAAAATTTAAAACAACATATAAGAATGCATACTGGAGAAAAGCCTTATAAGTGTGAAATTTGTTTTAAACAATTTAGTGGAGCAAGTAGTTTGAAAAAACATTTAAGAATGCACACTGGAGAAAAGCCTTACAAGTGTGAAATTTGTTTTAAGCAATTTAGCGAAGCACAAAATTTGAAAAATCATATAAAAACACACACTGAGGAAAAACCTTTCAAGTGTGAAATTTGTTTGAAGCAGTTCACTCAGTCAGGGTCTTTGACACGTCATATCAGATCGCACAGTGGAGAAAAACCTTACAAGTGTGAAATTTGCTTTAAGCAGTTTACCACCACACAAAATTTAAAAGAACATATAAGAATGCATACTGGAGAAAAGCCTTATAAGTGTGAAATTTGTTTTAAACAATTTAGTGGAGCAAGTAGTTTGAAAAAACATTTAAGAATGCACACTGGAGAAAAGCCTTACAAGTGTGAAATTTGTTTTAAGCAATTTAGCGAAGCACAAAATTTGAAAAATCATATAAAAACACACACTGGAGAAAAACCTTAGAGGTGTAAAATTTGTTTTAAGCAATTTAGTGAAGCAAGTAATTAGAAACAACATTTAAGAGTGCACACTGGAGAAACGCCTTATAAATGTGAAATTTGTTTTAAACAGTTTAGTCTAAAGTCAAGTTTGAAAACGTATTTGAGAATACACAATAGAAAAGCCGCAAAAGTATGAAATTAGATATAAGCAAGTTATTTCAGAAACTACTGTGAAAGATTGTACATAGATTAGACATATGTGATTGCACACTGAAGAAAAATCTGTGTGAAGTTGAGTTTTATAATCGTTTTTCCCACAACAATAATTTGAAAAAACATTTGATGCAGCATAGAAATATTCAGAGAATTCAGGAATTTCAACGGTCTAAGATGAATTATTTTTCATCGCATACAACGATAAACATTGATATATCATCTAACATTTGGTCCCGATTTTTAGAGTTGCCAAGTGAAAAAGCGTTTTGAAAAGTATTTCATACTCATTCAAAATTGTGTTATAAAAACAATAAATATATTTTAGCAATAAACGTAGTTTATTAGATACCCCAGAAACCTATGAATTTTTAAAATACCCTTTAAAAACAAAAAAAAGGTCCCCCTTAAAAATGGCTTTGTTTAGAGTAGCGAAGTACCCTAACAGTTAAAGATACAAAGCGTGCGGCCCGGATGTCTGTAGTAAACTCCTTTTACCCTATGAAGGCCGATATGTAATTAAGATATGATCAGTGGGACGTTAATATTTAATTCCGATCGCTTGAAAAGTAAAAATATTTAATTTCCTGTATTTTATGTTCAGTAGTAATATTGTATTTTACAATATGTATAATATTGTAATATTATATACACAATATGTATATACAGGGCGGTTAAAAGAAGTGGGACGGAATATTTCGAATAATCGAAATTATTTGTCGACATCAAATGTTCATAAAGGTCTCTATAAGTCTCTATTTTGCGTAGCGTGAAAATTATACGAATGGTTTTGCATGCAGTTAAATTGGAAAATACTTGCCTAGTTGCTGGTATGTCCAAATTTGAATAAAATACATCCAAGACTTTACTTTCTGCAGACACTGTATTAAATATAACCTTGAAACAAATTGACACTAAATCACTTCTGAGTTTTCAACAAAACAAAAGGTTTAAACATGTGTAATCCAGTAATTAACACCAAAGCTATTGAGAGTATGAAGTCCAGTAATTAGACCGAAGGTACTTTATCGTTTAACTTAAACACGCCACAAAGTCCGAATTGAATTTCCGAAACACTTTTTTGTTTCTTCTTTTTAGCAAACGATTTGTCCTATTCACTGTCTGATATTTCACTAGCAGAGTCGTCACTATCTGAATTGTCTATCCGAATAATTAGAGGCCGGACCTCATCTATAACTCGTTCGGTTTGAAAAGACTGAACGATTATGTCTTCCGCATAATTATGTCTAATACAATTTTGCCATTGTTCTGCCGTTATTTGTTCTAGCGATTCTTTCCATAAACCAAGAACGCTAACGTCATCTTTTGTTTTGGCTATACCCCAAACTAACTCAATTGCATTATAGTGGCAATGGTAGGGCGGAAGTCGAAGAACTTCATGTCCATATTTAAGAGCCATTTGGTCAGTAACAAAATTTTTTTGAATTTTGTGCTCTCCACACCTTTGAAGTAAATCGACTTTTAAAAATATGTCACTGTGATAAATTTTCTTTTCTGTCAACCACAACTTTATTTCTTCTTTTGTCCAGCTGCTTGAGGGAAATCTCTCTTCTACTCTTGAGTGGTAGGATGCATTATCCAACACTGTTATGGATGGTCGCTCCAATTTTTTTAACAAATTTTCTTCAAACCATTCTTCAAAAATATTTGCATCCATATTTCCATGGTAATCACCTGTATTCTTTGTGGACGAAAAAATTAAACTAGCATCAGGAATAAAACCCTCATCATTTCCAGCATGAAGTATAATGTAGCGTTTACCATTACCGGAACGACTAGAAGAATAACATTTCGTGGTGCCATCTTGCCAAGATGATTTTGACATATTTCCTTTAGCGAAAATCCATGTTTCGTCTAAAAATACAACTTGCCTCGGACTATCAGACATTTTATTGTTCATGAATTTTCTTAAAAAATGCCACCGTTTTGAAACAACATTAGAGAGTTCACACAATACTTGTCTATTATTTGTCTTTTTATATCGAAAACCTAAATGTTTCAACACTCTCCACAAACTTGTTAAACTAATATCACACACTTCCTTGTCTTTTATTTTTTGCAACACAGCATTAACTGTTACATGTTCTTTGGCTTTATACATATTATATATAATATTTTTAATTGCAAGTTTAATTGACTGGTGCAAATCTAAAGTTTTTTGGAGTTGGCAATTTCTCTTGCTTACTTTATTTATTTCATCCTCACGTCTATCCGAATAATTAGAGGCCGGACCTCATCTATAACTCGTTCGGTTTGAAAAGACTGAACGATTGAACTGTACTCTGGGCCCATAACCTTTTGAATAAACTTTCAGACTTACAGAGTATAATTAAATGAGTGTAATTAATTATTTGAGAAAGTAAAACACCGCTCCATGTGCAGAACAGAATGACAAGTTCTTTATTACTTCTGTCATGGTAGCCAACCTGATTTACAATATGTTTGGGGATCAGGATAGGCAACATTTCAATAGTTCACGGTGCGGGACTAAATTCGCTCTGAGGGAAGGGATTTTCTGGGAGTCTTTTTTTTGTAAGAGTTTTAAGCGCACAAAAAACTATATTCTAAAAACCGTTGACAAATTGTTTTTACAATCGTTTGACATTTATAGAGTGGGTGCGTTTTTGTCAAAAGTGGAGTTAAATACTAAATTAAAAATATTTATAAATAGTTTTACATGTTCGAATGTAATTATTCGAGCACTAATTAAATAAATTATGCTAAGGAATCAATCAGTAATGGCCATTTTTTGTTTTAAAAGTGAAAGATGTTGAGTATATAATATGAAACAGTGCATCCTTTATTAAAAATTGTACTGTTTTTCTTGAAAATGAGAAAACAAATCTTTTTGGTTGTAAATTAGTCTTAATTTTAACACATAAATTCAGATATCCAATCTAATAAATTAATTGTCAAATTTCTTTGTATATTGAACGGCCGTTAATGGGTTGATACTATATAAAGAATAAATTTGCCTCAAATTTACTTTACTTACCTCTAAACTATTTTAAAGTTAATAATAAAGTCTATTTAATAAATATATTCCCAAGAAATAGAACACACTACGCCTATGCACATATAAAATGCGGAACGAATAAACTAAAGTATCATATTTCTCTTATTGCCATTCTTTCCAAGAACGTAAATATATATAGACCAGCAAAATATTGATAAGTTTACCGATCTTTTAAACTATTCAATGAACTTGTCTCACTATATACTAGTGAATCGCACCAATTTATAATGTTACGGGGGCAAATTTTATGGGACTATGTTACTTTTTCACTTAGTTACATGGGCGAAGCATACACAATAAAAATGAGCCCGGTAAAAATGTACTGCTGACATTTTACATGGTTGCCGCTACCCTTTAGTTCAATTTGTAGATTAATCACCTTTAATTAAAAATTGTCAGACTATCATCAATAACAAATACCTTTTTATAATAATTTGATGGCCATGATATTTCAACAAAAGAGACTTTTTGATAATGTACCTAAGGGTAAATTCTGACTAATAGATACAAAACGTTCATTCATTTGGAAATATTTTATTACTTATTGTATTTAGACAGCATTCAGACGACAATTCTGAATTCTTTACCTGCACAAAAATATTTATTCCAAACTGATAAAGAAATTTGGAATTGTTTGAAAAGCAGGTAAATAATGATCAAAAAAGGGATTATGGTAATTCACAAGTGAAGAAAGAGTTACTATTTATTTAAAAGAACAGTATTTCTAAGAAATCGAAAATATTTTAGTCAGTTGAAAAAGAGCGTCACTACAATAACAATTTTTTTCATATTGAATGTCAACAGTGAAAGTTTTATCCTCAGAAAATTTCAGATTTTCATCTCATTTCTAACTATGACTCAAGTAAATTTAAATAATCTTTTTCACTTACAAAAATAATTAATCGATAATTACATAATATTGTTTTCTCTGGAAAAATTAAATTTGCCAAAAAGTGAATAAAACTGGAATTGTTTTTAGATAAGGCTTACGTGACATGCTAGAGCTTATGTAATTTATGTATTATGTAAAAACCAGTATAACCTCCAATTAAACTTGACTGACCACAGTTTGACTTTCAACCACGATTATATAACGTCAACGTCAAGGTACAAAGAATAAACATAGTATACTTGTATTGTTAAGACACTGTGATGTTATACAATCGTGATTGAACATTGTAAGTCAAACGAAGCCAAAATATTAACTGGGAGGGATCGCTTTGCTAAACAAAACCACGTGATTCGTATTCCCATGGTTACTGCATAACTCATAGACAATTGGCATAACCACAAAACTAAAGTAAATTAACTTCAAGCTAAAGTAGAAACCCTCAATTTAGAAGAGTGATATCATAGTTTAAACGCGGAATATCCTCAAATTTAAATGTACACAGCGGCCCTCGAAAACTGCCTGTTTTCTCGATTGCAATTTGCGTTTCCTCATAAGAAATTACAGAATATATAAAGTAGTATATTTATTTGTGCTTCTCTATAGTAGACTTGACCAGAAGTTGTCGTACAATGTAGCCAATTCTTGTTCACAAGTAGTAATTATGGTCATACAAAACCTGTATTCTTCCATGCAGCGATTATTACCGTCATAAAAATACAAAAAAACCTGATTTTTTCAATAGTAAAAATTAAGCACAAAATTGTAATGAAATAAATTTTATTTATATGTTCCGTTTCGTTACATATTTAAGTTTATAAAATAAAAATCGATATTTTAAAACAATATTTTTCAATCGTTTGGCAACTTTGGAATTAGGGACGGAATTCCGTTTCAATTCAGATCCACAGAAAGCCGTAAGACTAGTTTTTGTCGAGCGAGTGCCCATCAACAATAGGTTATTTACATTGGCGTTTCTGAGGGTAGGGTATTTTATGCGATAAGTTTGTGTTATTGATAATACGAGTGTTATAGTTTGTCGTTTTATAGTAAATTTTTAGTTATATTCTGTGATTATTTGGTTTGAGTTTTATTGGAGTTGGACGAAAAACCGAGTTGTTCCAAGAGAAGACTGCAAAATTCTGATGTTGATTCCAAAAATGAAATGCCGCAAAAGAGACGGAAAATGTTAACGTCCGAAGAGAAGGTAATAATACGAAACGTTTATGAAGGAATTGTCGGCAGAAAAATTTAATTAAATGTTAGCCAAGCGGTCGACATTTGTAGCAGTTTAACAAAAGTATCCGTTAGCTGTATTTATCGTGTATTTAAAAATACATCGGAAAATAAAAAGCAAGAAAAAGGTAAAACTAGAGGTAGGAAAAGCATTGTTTTGGATGACGAGACAAGGAATATTATACGTCGAAAAATTCATTCATTTTATTTTCGGAGTGAAATTCCAACACTGAAAAATATTTCTCAAGAGCTCGAAAACGATGACTCCTTACCCAAGATATCTCGTAGAGTCTTAACCAGGACCATGCGTGAAATGAACTTTCGATATGTAAAACTCAACAGAAAAAGTATGCTATTAGAAAAAAATAAAATTATTGTGCGGAGAAGAAAATATTTAGAAGAAATACGCAAAATTCGCAGCACTGGATGCAAAATATGTTATTTGGATGAAACCTGGATTAACCAAGGAAAAGGTCATACAGTTGGAAAAGTTTGGCAAGATTTAAATGTCAAAAGTAAACGCGAAGCATTTATAGAAGGCTGATATACAGGATTAAAAGCTCCATCAGGAAAGGGACGGCGTTTAATCGTCACCCATATAGGAAGTGATACAGGGTTTCTTGATGATGGTTTTCTTCAATTTGAGTCGAAAAAAACAGGTGATTATTAAAGAAATTGAAAGGGAGGATTCAACAATGGCTTACAGAAAAGGGGATTGCATACGAAGAATCAATGCTCAAAATTTAGCTCCTTGACATTGCACGGTTAAGGAAAATTGAATATCTTAAATATGCTGTAGATGAAACTGCAAAAGATTATGGTGTCAAAGTTCTGCGTCTACCACCTTATCATTGCGAACTTAATCCCATTGAACTTATCTGGGAGCAAGTGAAAGGAGAAGTAGCACGCAATAACAAAACGTTCAAATTAAACGAAATTAAGAAACTTTTGATTCAAGCAATCCTCCATGTAACTCCAGAGAAATGGGCTAAATGTATAGGCCACATAATTAAAGAAGAACATCGTATGTGGGAACTTGACACTCATATAAAAGTTTTACTAGAGCCAATTATAATTACACCAGGTGGTGAAGATAATGACAGCGATAGCAGCACTGCATCTTCAGGTTTAGACAGCGAATAATATTTTCTAATAGTTTAATAAGAACATCAGCATAAAAAAACCAAAAACAAAAAAAAAAACGAGAAGAACATAGTAAGTGTGTATAGTGTTTGTGTTTAAACACATCAAACATTATTTTTATTTTGTTTTTATAGAATTTTATTTTGTTTTATAGGATTTTATTTTGTTTTGTTTTATACTGTTTAAGTGTTTTGTTCATTTTATTTAATAAGACAATATGGCTCTTGGCGAACACCCATTTAAAAAAAGTATCGCACCACAAGACATACCTCTGGGGTGGTGTGGAAACTGTCTTAAAATTTGTTTTAAAAAAATTTCATTGTGTAACTCTTTAAGGACGGGTCACATCAAAAGACGTTTTAGCGTAACTTCCGCGACACCAGGTTGGTATCAGTAAACTTTCTGCAAAATTACTTCTTTTTTAAAGCTTTTTGTTTGTGGCATTCTGTATTTTTAGGGGAATGTAGGGAATGAGCCACAAAATATTTATTCATATGTTTATTTATTGACGTTTCGATCTCTATATCCAGAGACCGTTTTCAATTATACAAATGATAGTACTATTTATTTTCTATGGCTTTTCGCTTGTCGTTCTGTATTTTTAGAAATGATGTTGGGAATAAGCCACAATATATTTATTCAAATGTTTAATTTACGGACGTTTCGATCTCTATAAAGAGATCGTTTTCAAACATACAAATGACAGATATATTTATTTTTCTATAGCTGCTTGTTTGTGGCATTCTGTATTTTTAGGGAGAAGGTTGGACATAAGCCACAATATATCTATTTACATGTTTAATACATTGACGTTTCGATCTCTATTCCGTTTTTAAAGATAGAAAAAAAAAATAAACAATATAAGATTATAAAAATATATAATAATAAACAAATAAAATAAATATAACTATCATTTATATCTTTGAAAGCGGTCTTTGGATATAGAGATCGAAACGTCAGTAAAAACTTGTAAATAAATATATTGTGGCCTATTTCGAACATTAATATTTGAAAAATAAAATATAATTAACGTTAAAATAAAAGTAAGTGTACGTCACTGGATTTCCAAACAACTTTCCGCATTTCTGGGCCTTTAAACGATGACTCACTCTCTCAAATAGTGAAATTATACCATAGGATGGACAGAATAAACACAAGTCACCGCGTGATATTTGAGTCTGCACGTGACAAACGCCTTCCTATTGGTCATAAATTATCGAACTATCTTAGTCATGTCTGTTGGGCTACCAGGCACGCACTTCGTTTTTCCGCTGCGTCGTCTGTCGAATGAAGAGTCACAGTAGTTATTGTGCAAAACTGGTTGTACATTAAAGCATTTATAATAGCTTTAGAAGATGTAAGATCGATCTGCACTAATCTGTTTAATAAATAAAAAATATTTGATATGCAATATAGTATGTTAAAAGTTATAAAAAACAATAAAAAATAACTTTTTTTGTATAAATTAAAAAAAATCTGCCCGAGTAGATATTATTTTAGATTTTGTGGATCCTTAGAAACAAAAAAGGTCCTAAGTTGTATCGTTTTCGATTTATAAACAATTTAAAACTAAAAAAAGAACGAAAGATGACTATTTTCAAGGCTTAAAAACATATTTAAAAAATATCATTTTTCAAATTACGAAGTACCTAAATTCAAGATAAAACCTTATACAATCAGTTTTTGATAAGTATTTTGGATTTATTTCATTTTGAAACAGTGTTTTTTAGTTGTTAATGCAACCCGATCGCTCTTCCAGATAAAGAACCTTCCTCATTAACAAATAAAAAAATATATTTTAGAGAAAAACATGGCAAAAATTTTTATCAGAACATGATAGAAGAAGGTTTAAACTTGAATTTATGTACTTGACGATTACAAAAATAATATTTTTTACTTGTCTTTTTGAGCCTTAAGAATCGCCAGTTTTCGTTTTTTTAGTATTAAATTGTTTATAACTCGAAAACCATCAACATAATAGAAAAATTACAAAAGGCTTCTTATGTTTCGAATGATTCAAATGTCTTCAATGTCATTAAAGAGTATAAAAGTACCCACACATTATCTGCACCTAAAACAAATCAAAATCGTTCAAAATAAATAGATGCTGTAGATGATTTTGATAAGTCAGGGTTCAATAGGAACAAAGGTTCATCAACATTTCGTCCGTAATGAAGTTTCTACAATTGACAAAGAGATATTGTACCTAACGAAAATATTTTGCTTACCATAGGGTAATAAGATAACGATATACGAAAATATTTTGCTTACCATAGGGGTACTTATAAAATTGGGGACAGAAACTAATGGGGGTCAAGATAAGGCAAGCAAAATAAACGCTACTATGCGAACGGGCACTCAGGGGTTAGTTGGAGAGCTGGGGTCGTGGATAAGTAAAAGACAGGATGTCGGATTGGGGTAATTACCAGAATATGAAACAAAGAGATACTTACATAAATCTCCTGGACAAATGGACAAATAAAGACAAGAAGAAATACCTTCTAGCCTCTACGATTCATCTTTGAAAATTACTATCTTTTTTCGCTCTTTACGTAGAGAAAGACGTTTAAATGAAAGTAAAAGATTGCATTTCATTTCAATCGGAACTCCACCATTGCTCTACACGTGTTTCGAGTTATTCAACTCATCATCAGGAGCTCTTTTACTTTCATATATATATATATATATATATATATATATATATATATATATATATATATATATATATATATATATATATATATATATATATATATATGTAGGTCTTAATTAAAGTTCTTTTATTATTTGAAGAGGGTAACGTTATATTAAAAGTCCGCGATCTATGCGAGAAGTCTTTATTATATACAATACACTGTAACGATGTTATTTACATTTACAATACACAAGATTACGGATAATTGTCTGCGACCTGCGAATTAAAATATCGAACACCCCCGTCGTTAATTGATTTCGTCTTTTCGTCTTTTTCGGCGTGCACGATAATTTAAGTATATTCAGTTCGAGCGACAAAAATCGAATGCCTCGTTTGGCTCAGGAGGAATGTGTGTTCTCGTCTACATATCTCCTGTCCCCCTTCGCCTCTGAATCCCGTCTCCCTTATAGCGACTTAAGCATATTATTTAAGTGGTTCCTTGCAGTGGCGTAACTAATGAATAAAACTATGCTAACTACTTATAGTACGAAATATTCCTACATTCGGCCATCCTGCTAGGAATCCGACTCGGATTCTGACTGGTTCTCTACCCATGCCTTCATATATTCAGCGCACGTTGATGTGCTCAGGGGGCCTTCATGATATCCTGACTTTTTCACGTCATATCTATCATTGGGCTTAACATCTACTACCACATATGGTCCAAGATATTTCTTCCTCAGTTTGAGTCCACCACCAAACTGCGTTCTCTTAATTGCCACTAGGTCCCCTTTTCTATACATTCTCGGCTTCTTCCTTCGTAAGTCATACCTGCGCTTATTGTCCTCCTGGACTTTGATTAACTGACGTCTACTCTCGTTTCTTAACATGTCTCTACCTTCATCATACTGTTTGATCATTTCCTGCTCTATTATTTCTTTCATCCTTAGATCCTCTTTATTCTTCATCTTTGTCCCAAAGAGTACTTCGAATGGCGTAGCATCAATGCTTCTTTGATAAGTGCAATTAAAAAATTGTTGCAACTTATAGATATGCTTATACCACTTCGTCGGTTCCTCTATACTCAATTTGGTTAATACTGGGATTAACGTTCTATTGACACGTTCTACTTGCCCATTGCCTCTTGGTACACCTGTCGTAATCTTAATGTGCTTAATTTCTTCACTTTGGCAATACTCTTCGAACTCGTTCGCTGTAAATGCGGTACCTCTATCGGATATTATTCGGAGGGGATTTCCGAAATCCTTCTGTTGCCTCTTCATACATTCTATGACTTCTTTTGCCGTCGTTGATTTTGTAGGATAAAGCCATGCAAATTTAGAAAAATCGTCGATGATCACCAAAATGTGATTATAGTTCTTGTTGGTTGTAGCTAATGGTCCTAAATGATCAACATGAAATGTTTGTAAAGGTCCATCGATTTTTAGTATCGGATGTAACCAACCCTCTTTTTTGCCTTCTTTTCTACTTCCAAGTATACACTTAATACAATTTCTTACACAATGCTCGACTTTTTCTCTAAGATTAGGAATATAACATTCTCTTTGAATTAATTCCTGTGTTTTTGTTACAGCAAAATGTCCTACGTCGTGTAACAGTTTAATTACTTCTGTTTGCATTCATTTCGGAATAACTAACAATTCCTTACCTTCGTCATATTTAAATAGAATATTGTTTCTAATCAGAAAGTCCTCGTAAGCTTCCGTAGCAAGTATTTTCTTTATTGCTTGAATGTGGTTATCAGCTTCTTGAGCATGCATTATTCTTTCTATAAAACCTGGTTCTTGTACTACTGATGTCTCATTTATTATCATGACTATAGGGTATCGACTGAGAGCGTCTACATGAGCCATCCTTGTTCCCTTTCTGTGTTCCAGTTCGTATTGATAATCTTCCAGTAACAGAGCCCACCTCGCAACTCTGGTAGTTAAATCTTTTTTATTCATGGTCTTAGTAAATGCGGAACAATCCGTTACTATTTTAAATTTGATTCCGAGTAGATAGATACGAAATTTTTTCACTGCTTCTATTATAGCCAAAACTTCTAATTCGTAACTTGTATACTTTTCCTCGGCTGGACTTGTTTTCTTGCTCATATAATAAACTGGGTGAAACTTATTATCTTCTCTCGATCTCTGTAGAAGACAAGCTCCATATCCATGACTGCTAGCGTCTGTGTGTAACTCGGTTTCTCTATCTGGGTGATAAATTTCTAACACCGGCTGACTAGTTAACAGCTCTTTAAGTTTTGAAAATGCACTCCTTTCTTTTGATCCAAACTCAAATGTTTGATTTTTTCTGAGTAGATCACTTAATGCTTTAGCTATCGTAGCATATGACGGTACAAATTTACGAAAGTATCCAGTCAGGCCTAAAAATGACTGAATCTGCTTAAAGTTCGTTGGTTCCTTGAATTTCTTTATGGCCATTGATTTTTCATCCGATGGCTGAATTCTGCCGTCCTCAATAATATATCCTAGAAACGTTACTCTTTTCTGTAAAAATTGGCACTTTTTCTTCTTTATCTCTAAGCCGTAGTCCCTAGCTACTTCGAGTACTTGCTTTAAACGTACAACTCCTTCTTCTTCGGATTTACTTAAAACTATTGTCATCCATATAGTAAATTGCTATGTTCTTGGATGTCAGCTCTCTAAATATGTGGCTAATAAATCTTTGAAACACTGCAGGACTATTACACAATCCGAACGGACATCTTAAAAATTCGTATTGTCCGTCTGGGGTGACGAATCCCGTGTATTTAATGCTATCTTCCTCTATTGGTACATGGAAGAATCCATTCTTGAGGTCTATTGTGCTAAAATATTCTGCACCTTGTAACCGATCCAATACATCTTCTATTAAAGGTAATGGAAACCTATCTTTTATTATATTCCGGTTAAGTTTTCGGTAATCACCGCAAACTCTGATCTGTCCGTCTTTCTTTTTGACGAGTACAATTGGACTTGCAAAATCGGATGTACTAGGTCGAATTATTTTTTTCTCTATCCATTCCTCAATTTGCTTACCTACTTCTTGCTTTTCTGGTATTGATAGCCTTCTTGGGTTTTGGTGTATCGGTTCTTCGCTACTTAGAATTATTTTCATTTTTATATCTGTAGTCTTGGTCTGTCGCGGTTCATAATTTTCCACTAATTCTTTTATCTCCATCTTAATATTTGGGTCTTTAATATGTTCCAGTTGTAGATTATCATCGTGTGTCGCCTCGTCAACTGCAATCCTCATTATCATATTATCTACTTCTTTTTTGCATACAATAATTCCATCATCGGTTATGGTAACCTCTGCTTGTTTTAGTATATTGTTTCCAAGAATAACTTCGACGTCTAATGCTCCTTTTGGGATTACATGAAATAAAATATGGAAATCTTCGCCTTGAATTTCCACTATTATATTAAAAGAACCTAAAGTCTTAACCTTAATACCTCCTAATCCATTTAACTCTACTATATTCTTCATAAGAATGACGTCATCAAAGTGCTTTTCAAAAATATCTTGTCTCATTGCACTTATGTCACTTCCTGTATCAAACAATGCACGTAACGATATTTTTCCAAATTTTAAGGTCACTGAGTTTTTATATACTACGTCAATGACATTTACCTGACCAGAAGTCGAAGGTCTATCTTCTTTAACATTGCATCGAGAAGAAACGTGTCCAAATTGGTTGCATTTGAAGCATTTCGTTCCCTTGGCTTTATCAGGACAATCTCTCGATCTGTGCCCTCGATTTCCACAATTATAACATTGTTCTTCTTTCTTAATTCTGTTTTCCGACATTCTTCTGTCATCTCCTCTAGCTTCGTTGTTTCTATAATCTCTTCGTATTTCATTGTTTCTGCCATCTCGTCGTACTTCATTGTTTGTCCACTTCTTTCTATGCGTTTCAGTTGTAGAGGATTTGTGTGCCGTCTGTTTTTTAATGAGTTCATACAATTTAATTTTTTCCTTGAAGTCTCTGAAGTTGTTTGCGCCATAAAGTACAACTTTGTTAACAGGGTCGTCTTGAATGCCTTCTATTGTATATTGTATTGTAACCTCGTCTTCTATGTTACCTCTGCTACCAATTTCCCTCATCGTCAGTACATACTCCTGTACACTTTCATCATGTTTCTTCTTTCTACGCATCAGCATTTTATGTATTTCAGCACTACTTATTTTATTTTCGAATTCCGAAATAAGCTTTTTCTTCAATAGTTTCCAGCTATTAATTCCTTTTTCTGACTGAATATACAGTTTCGCAATTCCTTTTAGGGATCGTTTTGCAAAAATTAGCATTTGCAAATCATTCCATCCCATTAATTCAGAAATTTCTTCGAAGTCAGTAATCCATTTTCTCACCGGATAATCGTCTTTTCCGTCGAAGGGTCTTATGCTGTCTTCTACGTCTTTAAAAGTCAAAGCAAAAGAATCATTTACTTTACCGGCCGTCATTCTACCTGATTTTGTTTTTTTCTTCGTCTTTAAAGCCATCATCCGCCTACTTTCAGTTTCGTCCTCGTATTTATTATCGTCTTCATCGTCGAAATCGTCTTTATCGTCATAAACGTCTTTATCTTCGTCATAAGCTTCTTTATCGTCGTCCGCGTCGTTGTCGTCATCGTCATCTACGTCATTCTTGTCATCTACATTTAATTCATTCAAAAACGAACAAATACGTTCAATTACGTCGTCATTTGCACCCGAATAATCCAGATCCAATAGGTTACAGACTGCAACTAAGTCTGGCATATCTAATTTCTGTTTTACGTCGTTTATCTTATCAGCATATTCGCTGGCATTTTTATCCCACGCAAAGCCTGAAAAATTTCGCAAGTTCCTTCTAGTTTGTCGCGGCACCCCTTCATCACCATATGCTATAATGTGCAACGCCTTAACAGCTTTATATGCCGAATTTTTAATATTATAACTAATTTTTTGAAAATCGGTAAGAGTCGTTTGTTTAGACTGCATTTTAAAAATTGATATCGAAGTTATTTAAAAAAAAATAAAAAATTTAAAAATTTATAAAAAGAATTAAAAATTTAAAAACTTATAGATTATTTTTCTGAGTGTAGTCTAAATTAGTATTACTGTGAACGAGGTTGTGGTCGCTTTTAATTCGCAAATCTTATCTCTTTATATTACAACAATATAATAAGTACAATAATATCTCAGAATAAAGCAAAATATACTACTAAAAGATTTTGATTTTTAACATTCAATTTAAAATATTATAGTCAATTATCAACTATCATTATCAAAATCAAAAGTCCTCACATCAACAGAGTAAAGTTAAATCAACAAATAATTACAAATACTTTTGTTTGTTTAAAAGTTCTTTTCTTAATGTTCACAGTTCATGATAAAAAAAAATAATCTTCGCACGATCTATTAAAGGAACAAAGTCACCTGATCATTTGTCATCATCCAGTGGGTCCAAACATCCATAAACCATAAATTAATCTTATCGTCGTCGTCTGCAAACAACCACTTGTCTGCTTCGTCGTCAATACTGTCGTCACTTCAGCCACTTATTTACACTTGGCATATTATGTTACAACAGTCACTTCGTCGTTGATTCGATTTTCACAAACTGCGTCTTTTATAATCTTGCTTCCATAATTAGCGGCACAAATAAACGTTACTGTCTCTTTCGAAATAATCTCGGTTGAGCCCCCAAAATGTAGGTCTTAATTAAAGTTCTTTTATTATTTGAAGAGGGTAACGTTATATTAAAAGTCCGCGATCTATGCGAGAAGTCTTTATTATATACAATACACTGTAACGATGTTATTTACATTTACAATACACAAGATTACGGATAATTGTCTGCGACCTGCGAATTAAAATATCGAACACCCCCGTCGTTAATTGATTTCGTCTTTTTCGGCGTGCACGATAATTTAAGTATATTCAGTTCGAGCGACAAAAATCGAATGCCTCGTTTGGCTCAGGAGGAATGTGTGTTCTCGTCTACATATATCCTGTCCCCCTTCGCCTCTGAATCCCGTCTCCCTTATAGCGACTTAAGCATATTATTTAAGTGGTTCCTTGCAGTGGCGTAACTAATGAATAAAACTATGCTAACTACTTATAGTACGAAATATTAGTACATATATATATATATATATATATACATATATATATATATATATATATATATATATATATATATATATATATATATATATATATATATATATATATATATATAGTTCTGAAATGTATGATCTCTTTATGAGAGTTAAAATTCTGGCGTGATTTGAAAATTTCCTTTTTTGTAATTTATACATTAAACTTTTTTATATATTTTGGTTTTTATTTTAGACTTTGCCCAAAAGAAGGATACTTTGGAGATTATTAAAAAAATAGAAGTACATTCATCTAATAAAGAACAACATACAAGTCGACCTGCAGAGGAAAAAACATTAAAATGTCAAATTTGTCTTAAGAAGTTTAGCGTAGTACAAAATTTGAAAAGGCATATAAGAACGCACACTACAGAAAAACCTTACGAGTGTGAAATTTGTTTTAAGGAGTTTAGCGAAGCAGCAAATTTGAAACGTCATATAAGAACGCATACTGGAGAAAAACCTTACAAGTGTGAAATTTGTTTTAAGAAGTTAACCGCAGCGGCACATTTAAAATATCATATGAGAACGCACACTGGAGAAAAACCGTACAAGTGTGAAATTTGTTTTAAGAAGTTAACCGCAGCAGCACATTTAAAATATCATATGAGAACGCACACTGGAGAAAAACCTTACAAGTGTGAAATTTGTTTTAAACAGTTTACTCAGTCAGGGGCTTTAAAACATCATATTAGATCGCACACTGGAGAAAAGCCTTACACGTGTGAAATTTGTTTTACGCCGTTTAGCATATCACAAAATTTGAAAATTCATATAAGAACGCACACTGGAGAAAAACCTTACAAGTGTGAAATTTGTTTTAAACAGTTTACTCAGTCAGGGGCTTTAAAACATCATATTAGATCGCACACTGGAGAAAAGCCTTACAAGTGTGAAATTTGTTTTAAGGAGTTTACTCAGTCAGGGGCTTTGAAACGTCATATTAGATCGCACACTGGAGAAAAGTCTTACAAGTGTTAAATTTATTTTACGCAGTTTAGCGTAGCACAAAATTTGAAAAGTCATATAAGAACGCACACTGGAGAAAAACCTTACACATGTGAACTTTGTTTTAAGCAGTTTACAACCGCACAAAATTTAAAACAACATAAGAACGCATACTGGAAAAAAGCCTTACAAGTGTGAAATTTGTTTTAAACAATTTAGTATAAATGGAAGTTTGAACAAGGCATTCGAGAATCCACATTAGAAATCCCGTAAAAGTGTGAAATTAGATATAAGCAGTTTATTTCAGAAACTAGCAGTTTATTTCAGAAACTACTGTGAAAGATTGTACATAGATTAGACGTATGGGATTGCAAACTGAAAAGAAATCTGTATGTACATAGTTTGTTTTTTAATAATTTTTCCTAGAACAATAATTTCAAAAAATTGATGCAGCATAGACAAATTTAGAGAATTGAAGAAAATTAACGGTTCAAGCCAAATTGTTTTTCATCACATAAAACATCACATTTATAGATCATTTAACATTTAGAAGAGGAGTATAAAGAAATTGAAGAACAAAGCGGCTTCAGAGCAGGAAGATCGTGCGTGGACAACACATTTACCCTTCAACAAGTAATTGAAAAACAAACAGCTCGAAACCTCTCTACGCATCTGGTATTTATAGATCTGGAGAAGGCTTATGATACAGTTCCTTTAAAACTCTTATTTAGTGTCTTGACGAAAACGGACCTTAGTAAAACATATCTAAAAGCAATACTGAACATCTATAAATGTCCTCAAAGCACTGTAAAAACAGGAAATACTTTCTCAAGGGTATTTACAGTAACGAAAGGCTTGAGACAAGGATGTTGTCTTTCCCCCACCCTATTCAAAATATATATCCAAGAAGCACTGCACCAGTGGAGACAAAAATGTGCGGGAATGGGGTTGAAGCTTAACAACCATTATCTGACAACGCTGTTCTTTGCAGATGATCAAGTACTAATTGCAAGCTGTGAAGAAGATGCAGATTATATGCTTAGAAAGCTCAAAGATGAATACGAAAAATGGGGGATGAGTATGAATATGTCTAAAACAGAATATATGCGAATAGGCAATGAAGACGAAGACCCGGATTTGGAAATTAGACAAATGAAAAGGTGCTACGAATACAAATATTTGGGAAGTATTATCTGCAGTAAAGGAACAACGGAACGAGATATAGACTATAGAGTGCAACAAGGCAGGAAGAGTGTTCAAATTCTGAATTCGATACTTTGGTCCAACAAAGCTACTATGAGAACTAAAATGACTATCTACAAAGTAATTGTAGAGCCCATTCTTACATATGGAGCAGAATGTTGGCAAATGACAGTAAAAGGAAAGAAAAAAGTTGACACGGTTGAAATGGACTACCTAAGAAGAGCTTGCCGTATATCAAGAGTAGAACGTATACCTAATTCTGAAATTAGAAGAAAAACAGATAGAGTACATACAACTTCTGAAAGAATAGAAACTAGACAGTTAATATGGTATGGACACGTACAGAGGATGGACGACAACAGATGGCCAAAAAGAGCTATGGAATACAATCCAAGTAATAGAAGGAAACGAGGAAGACCAGCCAAGTCTTGGATACAAGGTGTTATGGAAACCATGAGAGATAGAGCCATTGATGAAGACACCTGGAGAGATAGAAAAGATGGCGATCGAAATGCGGGAAGCGGCAGAAGCTGTAGGATCCCCGCTTATATATATATATATATATATATATATATATATATATATATATATATATATATATATATATATATATATATAACATTTAGTCCCGATTTTTAGAATTGCTAAGTGAAAAACTGTTTTGAAAAGCATTTCAATCTTATCCAAATTTGTATTGTAAGAACAATAAATGCATTTGACCAATAAACATATTTTATTAGATAGCTCACAACTTTACCAAAACTTATTAATTAATAAACAAAAAGAATTGTATCAATAAGTATAGGTATATTCGATTAATCTTGGTAACACATGGTTCAGCAAGACGGTGCTACGTCACACACTGAGAACACTTCAATAAACGCTCTGACCCAGATGTTTCCAGGCACACAAATTTCGCAAAATTCGTGTAACGCCAAGATCTCCAGACCTTATTCCTTTGACTTTTTATATGGGGGTATTTAAAGAACATCGTCTACGCTAACCCACCAGCTATCACCGAAGAGCTGAAGCAAAACTTCACAACGCTATTAACAACATTCCAAAGGATATTTGTGTGCAGTTCATTTTCAATTTGCAAGTGTTACTCAAGAAATAAAATTCTCATGTTCCGTGCATTTTACTAATGTTTTTCTAACAGGTTCTTAAACCTAGTTTTATTAATTTAAAAACTAAAGTCTACTCTGACACACCCTGTAGATGTATTTGTTAAAAATACTTTCAAAAATGTTATCTAATAAATTGCTATGGTCTTGATATATATATATATATATATATATATATATATATATATATATATATATATATATATATATATATATATATATATATATATATGTGTGTGTGTGTGTGTGTGTGTGTGTGTGTGTGTGTGTGTGTGTGTGTGTGTGGTCGGCGGACAAAAGCAAACAAGTCAAAATTTGAGTTTTTTCAGGAAGCGAAAAAAACTGTTTTAAAATTAAACGCATAAATAAATGTAGCTTTTATTGGTTAAAATGATGTATATAACATACATGTATTACAGTACAAATTAAAAACAACAAAAATGTTAAATATTTTGGATTTTGATTGACTTGTCCAGTTAGGCACGTCTCTCTTTATTGACTTATCTTATAAGGTACAAATAAAGTGCTAATTTTAAAATAAAAAAAGAACATAAATATTACCTGTTACGAAATAAACATTAAAAATACAATATTAAAAGAACAAAAGCATCAAGTTTGAATTTAAGTTATTTCTTCATCATCACTACTTACAATATCGGGGTGCGTATTTTGAGTTGTAGCATTAGTATGCAAGCCTTGATAAAAACTGTGAAATAAGGTAGGAATTAGAGGTAGTAGCGAGATAATGTCTGCTTTTTTCTCTCTAGAAATAGGGACTGGTTGATTTGTTATAATTGCAACTTCCGACGGTAGTTGGCCCCCTCTTCTGTTGAAATCAATAATCTTAAATGGGTCTTCTCTATTAAGGCTGTCTTTGAATTGAACGATTGCCAAGTCTTTCGTATATCGAAGCCATCTTTTGTCCAGCCATCGGAACTGACAACCATCAGTGTCTTTATTCCTTAGTACCATGCAACCTTTAAGTAAAGATGAGAAATCAAAGAAGTCTGTTTGTGACATTTCCATAACAGTGAATTTAGAGCTGCTTGAACGTACAAGTTGCATCCAATCATGAGGGTGAAATATTTGAATTTCAGTTTTCTTCTTTTTTTTCTCAATTATACTATGATCAGTATCTACTTCCAAGTGACTGTGGCCTGGTACCATGAACTTATGATCTATTAGCTTAATATTAGATGAGGATCTATGCAGAACCCACGTAAACATGGCTGATACATGAGAATTAGGGTTTTGTACCCCACATGTGTCTGAATAATAAATTACATGTTCTGTCTCAGGTGGTACGATCGTTTGCAGGTGTTTGTACAGAAAAGATGCTATCTGATTTGCTCCTCTGCCTGCAACAGATTCATACCACATGTAACAAACAGCTTTTCCTGTACTGTTATCATGAACCGTCAAATTAAACGTCCACAACTGTCTTATAAAATGCAACCGATGACTTTAAATCTGGAGTTGGTAAACACTGTTGTAGGTCGAAAGTGTATGTCCTTAAATGTGGAACAGTTTTGGCAGTTTCTGTATCTTTCCTTTTTTCATCATATGCTTTATCAGCTTCCATTTGGTGGGATTTGTGGTCTGAAGAGAGTTTTTCCTTCTGGTCGTCTGTACAAATTTTTAATTGCATAATAAATTTGTCGCAGGTAAAACATGTATCAAGTTTTGGCTTTTTAAATCCAAGGTTGAGCTTTTTAAATTCCTGTGAATAAATTTTGATAGATTTGGGAGCAGTTGTGGACTGTTTGAACAATTCGTACATTTTTTGTAAAGTTAGGTGACATGGTAAGTACTTTTTCGAAGTGTGCTTTCGTGAATAGTGACTTTCGTACAGTGGAAATGAAAGTATATGATTTTTTATTTCTATTCGTTTTTCTTCACTAATTTTCGTTTTTGGTATAGTTTTTCCTCTTTTATCTTCTATATCAGTACCTGCGATCGTAGATTGTTTCTTACTGGCGACAGTTAAAATAAAGTTTTTGCTTTCATCGAAAACGTTAAGAAGACAACAGCGACAGATAGGCTCCTTTTTTCCGTTTATAAAAAGAGAATAAACCAAAGTTCTTGACCTGCATTTAACCTTGTTCAGATCCATTGTTCTTGGTCGATGTGAAGCAGTTTCTTTCACTTCAATAAGAGATGCCATGTATGTTGCTCTCTTTGAGTACGAACCTAAACCCCAATATTCATTAAAACAGTTTTTTAACTCGTTTGCATTAAAGCGATCTTTACATTTCATTCGACATGAGCCTAAAACTTTGGCTTCGCGTGAACGCATTGGTTTTCCTTGTAACGTAAAATAACCTCTTCCTAAATTTCGCTGTAATTTTTTTTCAGCTTTGCGTTTCCTTGTGCTTTGTTTTTCTGTAGAAGCTGGTTTTATTTCGGACGCGGACGGTGTTTCGTGTGTATTTTTCATTTGCAATGTTTGTAATGGATTGTCGCTATCTGAGGAGTTTACTGATTCGGGTTGATATTCAGGGTGTAAAATGGATGTCACAGAAAAATCACTATCATTTGATGAAGAGTTTTGCAAAGAGTCCATAACAAAAGATGTAGATGGAAGACACTCAGACTACATTGATGAACCTCTCTGTTCGACATGTGATGGACCCGCTAAAATAAAAAGAAAAGTATAAATACAATACGAATAGGAATAAGAGTTTAGTTATTACAATGCAGGTAACAAATTAGTCGTGGATTAAGTAACTCTGTGACAAGCATTGCACAAAAAATAATATCAGTTCAAACGGAGAAAGCGCTGCAGCTAGTTTTTTCAATCAGTTCCGTTAAAATGTGTATTCAATAGATCACTAAAAAATACCTCTCCCATCCTAATACCCCTTCAAAGAGAATTCGGTAGCAGTTGCAACACATAATCGACACCGGAAAGAGCTCCCAACCATATGATGGTATCTGCTGAAAAACATCACTCACAAACAACAACATAAACACAAGAAAACGAAACACAGTGATCATCTACAAAACAACACTAACCACGAAGAAAACTAAAAACAAACCCAAGGAAACGCCCTAAAGATGCGCAAGCATAAAAGCGGGCGACCAAAAACAAGAAAACTCTAAGAAAAAAAAAAGTCAAAAAAAGATATTGTAATTATTGAATCCTGTTTCATTGATTGAATCATTTTAAGTGAAATGAAAAAGTACTTACCTTCTTCCCGTCTTGAGCTTGGATTTGACTTCGATTCAAGTGGGTATTCAGGATTGAGGATAACATTTTTAGGTGCTCCTTGTTGGACACGTGATGGACCAGCTGAAATAAAACAAAAACTTTAAATAATTTAAAAAAATATTCTTACCTATTTCACTATTATGTATGTATGAGCAACTATTAGGTATGCAGTGGTTTAGTAGAACATAATACCGTTATTACTAATACAGTAATACATATGTAATAATATGACATTATTCATATTGCAAAATATTTTTCTTACTCTAAAGAATGATTCAAATAGTATTTAATTTACAATACAAAGCATTATCTACATTTATTAAAATAAAAAATATCACTCACCTTTATCTAAAAGCGTTTTTGTTGAAAGTTCTACACATAGTTTACCTCTGCCTGGCTTCATTTTTAAATCACCCACTTTCAAACTCAGAATAGCTATTGATTTTATGTATGTATTTTGCTTTGATAAAAGATTTTGATGAGATGTACATACTTACACATTTCACACGGTGTACGATTAACGAAAACATTGAAAGAGATAAGCAACGTGAGAAACGCAATGCAATCAATACCCAAATTACAAATTAAATGAATCATTCATATAATATCCTGTTTCATGACTCCCTCAGTCTTTTCGCTAGCCAGCAATTTCACTGATAACTGTACCTAATCAGTTAAGTCAAACTTTTGGTTAGGTATACGCCGATCTAAACCAGATAAAAGGACTTGATTGGTTAAGTTCATCTCTAAAATGGATAAAATTGTGAGTATGGAAAAGATCACCATCTGATATGGAACCACAGGTATAACATTTGACTTGTCTGTTTTATTCCAGCGGTAGATAATTTTTTTTTAAGTTATTTTAATAAATAACACAATTTTCTCAAAAATTGACTTGTCTGCTTTTGTCCGCCGACCACATATATATATATATATATATATATATATATATATATATATATATATATATATATATATATATATATATATATATATATAGTTCTGAAATGTATGATCTATTTATGAGAGTTAAAATTCTGGCGTGATTTGAAAATTTCCTTTTTTGTAATTTATGCATTAAACTTTTTTATATATTTTGGTTTTTATTTTAGACATTGCCCAAAAGAAGGAGACTTTGGAGATTATTAAAAAAATAGAAGTACATTCATCTAATAAAGAACAACATACAAGTCGACCTGCAGAGGAAAAAACATTAAAATGTCAAATTTGTCTTAAGAAGTTTAGCGTAGTACAAAATTTGAAAAGGCATATAAGAACGCACACTGGAGAAAAACCTTACGAGTGTCAAATTTGTTTTAAGGAGTTTAGCGAAGCAGCAAATTTGAAACGTCATATAAGAACGCACACTGGAGAAAAACCTTACAAGTGTGAAATTTGTTTTAAGAAGTTAACCACAGCAGCACATTTACAATATCATATGAGAACGCACACTGGAGAAAAACCTTACAAGTGTGAAATTTGTTTTAAACAGTTTACTCAGTCAGGGGCTTTAAAACATCATATTAGATCGCACACTGGAGAAAAGCCTTACACGTGTGAAATTTGTTTTACGCCGTTTAGCATATCACAAAATTTGAAAATTCATATAAGAACGCACACTGGAGAAAAACCTTACAAGTGTGAAATTTGTTTTAAGGAGTTTACTCAGTCAGGGGCTTTGAAACGTCATATTAGATCGCACACTGGAGAAAAGTCTTACAAGTGTTAAATTTATTTTACGCAGTTTAGCGTAGCACAAAATTTGAAAAATCATATAAGAACGCACACTGGAGAAAAACCTTACACATGTCAAATTTGTTTTAAGCAGTTTAGCATAGCACATGTGAAAGATCATATAAGAACTCACACTGGAGAAAAGCCTTACAAGTGTGAAATTTGTTTGAAACAATTTAGTATAAATGGAAGTTTGAACAAGGCATTCGAGAATCCACATTAGAAATGCCGTAAAAGTGTGAAATTAGATATAAGCAGTTTATTTCAGAAACTACTGTGAAAGATTAGACGTATGGGATTGCAAACTGAAGAGAAATCTGTATGTACAAAGTTTGTTTTTTAATCATTTTTCCTAGAACAATAATTTCAAAAAATTGATGCAGCATAGACATATTTAGAAAATTGAAGAAAATTAACGGTTCAAGCCAAATTGTTTTTCATCACATTTATAGATCATTTAACATTTAGTCCCCATTGTTAGAATTGCTAAGTGAAGAAGTGTTTTGAAAAGCATTTCAATCTTATCCAAATTTGTATTGTAAGAACAATAAATGCATTTGACCAATAAACATATTTTATTAGATAGCTCACAACTTTACCAAAACTTATTAATTAATAAACAAAAAGAATTGTATCAATAAGTATAGGTATATTCGATTAATCTTGGTAACACATGGTTCAGCAAGACGGTGCTACGTCACACACTGAGAATACTTCAATAAACGCTCTGACCCAGATGTTTCCAGGCACACGAATTTCGCAAAATTCGTGTAACGCCAAGATCTCCAGACCTTATTCCTTTGATTTTTTTATATGGGGGTATTTAAAGAACATCGTCTACGCTAACCCACCAGCCATCACCGAAGAGCTGAAGCAAAACTTCGCAACGCTATTAACAACATTCCAGTGGATATTTTTGTGTGCAGGTCATTTTCAATTTGCAAGTGTTACTCAAGAAATGTCGATCGGATAGCCAAGCGGGCTGGGCGGCTGGCTTCTCCTTCGTTTCAATGCGAGAGATGTCAGTTCAAATCCCCGGCCCGGTGAATAGAAAACAAAAAGGCTAACGCAGTAGTTTAAAATTCTAAAATGGATCTGCGGCTTAGTCTAGAATATGCTGGTATCTGATCGGCCTATGGTGGAGCAGTACGGCAAGAGATAAGGGCTTGCGGCTAGGTGATACTCCTCCATAGATCCCTACCGGAAGGACGTGGAACGCCTAAATACCGGGTATATATATATATATATATATATATATATATATATATACTCAAGAAATAAAATGCTCATGTTCCGTGCATTTTACTAATGTTTTTCTAACAGGTTCTAAAACCTAGTTTTATTAATTTAAAAACTAAAGTCTACTCTAAGACACCCTGTAGATGTATTTGTTAAAAATACTTTCTTCAAAAATGTTATCTTCTCTAATAAATTGCTATGGTCTTGATATATATATATATATATATATATATATATATTTACACGACCCGACTATAGCTCCTCTTTTCAAAATGCGGTTATAAGTCGTCTTCTAGAAGGAGTGAATATCTTTAAAATATTATTCGTGTATATTAAATTTTTTGCAATTCTTGTAATGTATCGAAAATAAAAACATTATAATTTTTTATACAATTACCAAATTAAAACCAATTGGTCTTCCATCTAAAATTACTATACATACCTCCTCCAATGTATATTAAATTAACAAAATAAATCTTTCTGCTATTCAAAATATACGTCAAAACTACATTACAGTGGTTTACTCCTCCAAATATAAATCAGAGACTAAACGGCGGTGGATACGTAAACCAAATAATATATTAGAGTATATTTGGCGCGAAAAAATCTGTAAGCCTAACGATTTCTAACGTTTTGTTTTGTAGTGATAAAATATTCTTTATTCATATTACACGTGTAGTGCACTGGAAACTCTAGGTATGTATAACTCTAGATATTATACTTATATAATTTTTATTTTGTTACAGAACGGGTAATAAATACAATTTAATATTGTTTCAATTTAATAGGTAGTTGGATTGAACAAAACTACTAGATAATTATGCAAAATAATATATTTTCTGTCTTCTCCACATTACACATCAGATATTTTTGTACACTTTACAAATATATCTGAATGCATCTGACATTTCTTCCGTAAGTTTAACATTTAAGAGCATTTTATTCTCAAATATGAACGGTATGCGGCAAAATAAACAGTACTAAAATGCCTATGCCTCAGATTAGTATGTGTCATGCGCCGAAACGTATTAAGTGATTTCTGAACGACGTTATAACTTATGTGAATGTCATGATAATTTTAGGTGCTTCAGGATGGTTCTCAGTGCAGAAATTTTTTTTATCGTGGAGTACTATTTTCGATCATACGGAAAAGGTCGCGAAATCGGTCCAAAAAGCTTAAAATCAACAATAGTTTTAGCAGGACGGGCAATCTGTCACACGGTCAGTGAGTCTCTTCGAATACTGTTCAGTGATTTTCCATACCCATCGCAATTATCAGGCCTAACCTAACTAACACCACATGTTGTACATGTATCTGTACAATGTCTGACATTCCGGAATAACAAACTCCAATTAGATTTTTTTAGTGCCAGAGGGCATCTTTAACATCTATTTTATCGGAAACGTCGTCGTGAATAATGTTGGTAAGGCTATATCATGTATACTAAATATATAGATATTCATATACATTTCAATATTTATTTCAGTACTGTTTATTTTACCGCATACTGTATTTCCCTACTTCAGTCACTTTTTACTATGAAAAATAATTTTAGGAAATATCCTTAAGTTCCACTCAATTTTATTGTTCACCTGACAGTATCTTCACACCTGAAGAAAGTGATAAAGATAACACAGATTCTCCAGACTTAGAAACTCCATCACCAGCTTCTGATAAAATGTTAGATTCCAATTATGTTCCCTTCGATGATTCTTCAGTAAGTGCAATAAAACTTTTAAAAGAATAAAATGTGTTGTGTACTCTGTAATATTGAAATGGATAACGGAAAAATATAATATTTTTTTAATTGGGTTTTTAGGAAAAGTCTTCAGGTTCTCCAGAAATAAATAATTCCCACTTTTGTCCAAAACAAGTTAACAAAGATGAGTTAAATATTGAGGTAAGTTTATTTCAAATATTTTAGCAATATAATTCAAAGCACATACTTTTTAGGAACAATCTAATTCACCTTCGTCTTCTGTCAGCCTAAATATCCATCAACATGTGGAAGAAACTTGCAATATAAATACGAAGTCTTTAAAAAAATCTGTTTTTTGTTACTTTTGTGAATCAGTTGTATTAAATTTTCCTAGACATATACTACGAAATCATCAAAGCAAGTTAAAAAAATTTTGGTTTACCCTCCAAGAAGTAAAACGAGAAAGCAATTGTTATTTGCTTTGAGAAAAAAGGGAAACTATTTGTTAGGTTCTGCAAATTTAAAACCAGTTAGAAAAGCGAGTTAGAAAAATGAGGGAATTAGCTAAAATTGTTATCGAACTAAGAAAAAATAGTTCCTCAATCAAAACGCTTTTTGACTCATTGAAACCAGAATATTACGATTCTTTAGTTCTTGCTACTAAAATAGTTTCAAAATATGATAACGAGAGCAAAACTTTTAAAGCTCCATCATTTGCTAAAAATATTGGCACTACATTAAAACAGTGTTGTGATATAGCACTTATGCTTAATGCGAAAAAGTCTGAGTTTACAGTTAAAAGTGCCAGCGCTAAAGCTGACTTAAAATCTTTAATACAAATAATAGAAGGAAATTGGAAATATGATATTTCCAGTCAAGCTGCAAATGATTTAGATATGAAAAAATGGAACAAAGTGACGTTAATACCACTAGCAAGTGACCTTAAGCTATTGAAAAACTATCTCGTGCGAAGGGCAAATGAATCTTGTAATAAATTACAGAAAAATAATAATGATATTAGTCCTTACATGTTTCTGTTAGAAACTATATATTGCCGTCTAATCTTATTAAATAGAAGGCGCCCTGGTGAATTAGAAAGAATGACCATACAGAGTTACATTAGCGCTAAAGATAATCAATGTTATGAAGAATTTTCTGAAACAATTTCAGAAACCGAAAGAATTTTAATGAAAAGTTTTAGAAGAATAGTAATAAAAGGTAAAAGGGGACGTGGTGTACCCCTCCTAGTAAGTAAGGATGTACAAGAACACTTAGAAATGATTACAAAATGTAGAGATTTACTTTTAAAAACACCTAGTATTTACCTTTTTGTTAATCCAAAATTTGATAAACCAATTCGAGGGTATGAAGTAATGTCAAAATATGCTAAATTATGCGGAGCTAAAAATCCTAGTGCTCTTACATGTACAAGGCTGAGAAAACATCTAGCAACGCTAACCCAGTTGTTTACCATGTCGGAAAAAGACATGGAGTAACTGGCTTCATTTATGGGGCACACATTAGGAATTCATCGATCTTCATATAGACTCCCCAATGACATTTATCAAACTGTAAATATCTCTAAGTTGCTCCTGTTAATGAAGAAAGGTAAAGCAGGTCAATTCAAGGGAAAAAGTTTAGAAGAAATAGAGATAAATTTGGAAGAAGACATTATGGAAGATGATGATGGACATAATAACGAGGTATTTGGGGAACAAAAAAATGAAACCAATGATGTTGTTGAATCAAAAGGTCCAAAAAGTTGTAATAATGAAAAAAGGGAATAATTGATATGAAGGCAAAAAATAAAAAAGGGTTTTAGTTCCGTGGACAGAAAATCAGAAGAAAGTAGTCAAAATGTATTTTAAAACCCACATTAAACAAAAGAGGCCCCCCAAAAAATCGGAATGTGAAGATCTGATTTTAAAAAATCCTGATATATTAAAAAATAAAAATTGGCTCAAAATAAAGGTCTTCGTTCAAAATGAATATAAAAAGTGTTAAATGTCACAAGTTTTTTTCGAAATTCAGTTTTTGCAATATATTCTGAGTTTTCGTTAAGTATTTTTATTTGTGTTTATATATTCAGTTTTGTTCATATTTTTATTATTTGTTTTTAAATATAAATAATGATTAAAATTAAATATTTATAACGACCATAGATACATGTTTTTTTTTTTTCGTTAGCCCTTGTTAAAAATTTACAAATGATTATCAATAATATATATATAGCCCTTAAATATAATCAGATTCGTTTACAATATAATGTATATTCGTTTAAAATATATATATTATATTACTTTAAATATTAAAGAAAGATTGGAAGACTATTAAGTAATTTTCGAATCATTATTCCAGAGGAGGACTAAACCACCGTAATATAAAAATAGGAAGAACTAAGGTCGGTAAACTATAATTTGAATATACATAACGAAATATACGCCGACGCTGGCGACACAACAAGTAATGTGGCGATCATATTGAACTAAAGTATTCAAACGTACAAAAACATGCAATAACTCATCCATCTGAAATTTTGCTCAATGGTTTAGAATGACGTTTAGACTTCATTTATAATGATTGCGATAAGTCCTCCGTATACGGAGGACCTACCACAGTGGAGGACCTATTATATGTAAATTTCCTATATAAGGAGGAGCTGTCCACTGGTGCGTATATATATATATATATATATATATATATATATATATATATATATACATATATATATACATATATATATATATATATATTGTTATGATGTGTTTTTTGTTTTGTTTGAATGATGAGCATGAGTATTTTTAATAATATAATATATAGGGTTTTTATCGCGGTTCTCAAAGAATTAGCTTGTAAGTACTTTTTAAATTATCTTTATTATAACTATTATGAAACACACATATATATCTAACCTAGTCAATGTAAATTTAAAATAAACTATCTTTAAACTGATATTCTTATAAAACTAATTAAATTCTATAGACAATCTAAAATTTAAACAAACTATCTTCAAAATTGAAATTGTTATGACACTAACTAAATTATATTAACAAAATTTTGTACCTTTCTTTCACTGAATGCCTAAATGAACTATTTTCCACTAAGTATATAGATTCTAATCACCACTGAGAGTCTTCGTACTTTGGTTATCCTTGTTTTTGTGAAATTTCTTTTTCCAATTATCAGCTTCTACCAATTTAAGATATAGTTTTCTTCACCAGCATGTATACACCACCAACCAAACCAGCAAACAGCATTTATATTTATTCTTCTTTTCAATATACCAATATCCAATTATTATAAGTTGATTTATACTAATCTCCAACCATAATATAATTTAATTTCTTCCACTATACCTTTTTTTATCTTCAATAATTATTTGTGTATAATTATAAATGTGCATTAAATTATATGCATAATTTTTAATCTTCATTCAACTCACTATATTAAACATTTTTACTATTTGTACTTGATTCACTGACTCCAACTAACTTTCATAATAAACTGCTTGACTTCTGACTAAAAACTTCCAAAAACTGCCAAAAACTCTTCTGACTGCACTATCTAAAACTTTTCTGACTAAAAACTTTCAAAAACTCCCAAAAACTGCCTGACTTCAGATTAAAAACTCAAAAACTTCCATCTTGAATCCAAATCACGGGTATTTATATGTTTTTGGACATTCTAGAACCATCTCGTAAGATATCATGTTCCAATTTGTTCTACTTCATACTTGTATGAATTTTCTGGAACAAACCACTTCGCAAACATGGCCATCTCCGGAGATCCAGAGAATTCCATTCTTTTCTATTAATAATTTTGTTTACATTTAGGCTTTTCAGATCAGAATATATAATTAAATTAGTAACTTAACATTCTAATTTAATAAAATACACATTTCAAATAATATAACCACACTTATATTCGTAATTATGATTCTTAATTTGACACTTGGAGTATGTATAGTTGGTTGCCTAGGCACATGGCTCACTTAAATCTATTTACAACATTAAAATTCAACCTTTTACAATTATTATATGCTAATTTCTTAAAATGCCCTCACATAAATATATTTTTTATAAAATTCTCTAGTATATAACTTATTTAAAATAATCAAATACTTTTTTATATCTAATATTATGTAGTATATAACTTATAAATTATTTTCTATAAACCCTAATCGTATCAATACCCCAAAATAATATTTAAAATAAATAATTTACTTATTATTTTTTTAAATATTAATTTTCTCATACCTTATTAAATTTAATAATTCAAAATTTTTTTTTTTTTTTTTTAAATGTGTTAAATACATCCCTGTTCGCTGTCTATGTCAAAACAGAGAACAACGGAGCACAGTTCGGCTATTCTATGGTCAAACTGTCATGTCAAATGGAGCAATGGATGCGATATCAGAGAATAAAATATAACCTTAATTAAAAATATAATAGATATGGTGTTCTGTTTATTTATAGACAAAATCTAGGAATTATTTCTATTCAAAATAACTTCATCAATATAAATTGGTAAGTTTTTTTTTTTTTTCACTTTATTATATTAGAAAGACATTTTTATAGCAATTATAGTATCAATTTTGTGTCTAACCCCAAATTATGATTTTTAGGGTACAAATTAATTTCCATATATACAAAATTCAACAATTATGATGTCAAATTGATTCAAAATAATGAAATCTACCATCTACCATTTAACAAATCAAGTCTATTGAATAAAATGGATATATCAGTAAGTTATTAGTGTTATTATATTTGTATTAAAGGTATAGAAATCATTATTCAATCTCTTCATGATATTGAAAAATGTCGTTGATATGAAATATGCCTCTTAGTCTGTTCTCTGCATCTATTAACACATAACTATTTAGTCCATTCTGATTTTCAATTGTATATGGACCTTCAAACATTGGTTGTAATTTCTTACAACGGTTTTCTTTAACATTACTTTTTCTAAGTGAACGAATTAACACTAGGTCTCCTTTTTGAAATGTGATTGGTTTTTTTTATATTTCGATTTTGTCTTCTGATATATTTTTCAGCTTTCCTCCTAATTCGGTTATTCACTTTCTGCATTACTTGTTCTAACATATCCTGATTATATTCACTAATCCACTTTCTGTTTCCTATATGGCCAAACATTAAATATTCTGGTACTTCCTCTGTATTCAAATTATGTGTATTATTTAAAAAATATTCTACTTGTGGTATATGTTGCTGCCAAGTTTCGTGTTGATTTTGACACAGTATCCTTAAATATTTTATAACTTCTTTAATATATCTTTCTGCAGGATTTGCCTGAGGATGTCTGATACTTGTAAAATGAATGTTGATTCCCTTTTTCTCACAAAATGCCCGAAATTTTTGGTTGTTAAAATATGTAGCATTATCTATTATGCAATTTCTAAATGGTCCTATTTCTTCGAAAAATTGATTAATATATAATTTTAATGTTTTAACATTTGTTCTAGAGCAGGGATATAGTTTAATAAATTTTGTATATAAATCAACTATCACTAGTATATGCTTTTTTCCTGTTGGACTGAGAACTAAATTTGAAATAAAATCCATGGAAACTGTATTTAGTTTTTCATATACAACATTAGATTTATATGTGTTCTGGTTTTTGAAATTCTTTTCTTTGTTTAGTTGACATATTGGGCATTGGGTAGTAATTTCCTTTGCTATACTTATGTCATTCTTTGCAAAATAATTGTCCCTAAATAGCATCCATAGCTTTCTTGAACCAATATGCATATAATTGTTATGTAAATTTTTCAATATTTTCTTTGCTAAAGTTCTAGTTATTACATATACTTCTATGCCATTTATTATTTTATAATATACCCCATCTTTCCTAAGGACTTTTTGTTTTTCACTCAAATTGATCTGATCTCTTATAATTTCTTCTTTAGAATATAATCCTGTATTTTCTACTAATTGATTTAATCCAATTTTTATTGTTCGCTGCCCTTTTTGTGGTGTATTTTCTAACCTTGATAAAGCATCTGCCACTATATTGGATTTTCCAGAAATGTATTTGATTTCAAAGCAGTATTCACTAAGTATTAGACTCCACCGATGTATTCTACTGTTTCCATATTTGTTATTTAATATAGATGTTAAAGCTTGGTGATCTGTTTCTATTGTAAATTCATTACCCAACAAATAAAATCTTAATTTTGTGACACAGTGTATTATACTTGCTAGTTCTAATTCTGTAACTGAGTAACCCTTTTCATGTGGCTTTGTGATTTTTGAAATGAATTGTATTGGGTATTCGACCCCATCATGTATTTGTAATAATACCCCTGATAATCTCTCTATTGATGCATCTGTTCTTAATATGAATGGCTGTGTATAGTCAGGATAGTATATTTTCAAATTTGACAGAAAAATGTTTTTAATTTCTTGGAATGCTAGTTCTCTTCTCTGATCCCATCTCCATTTTATACCTTTTCTCAGTAGTTCAAGTAATGGAATTTCTTTTATACTTAGATCTGGTATCATCCTTTTATAATAATTAATTATTCCAATAAATCCTCTTAAAGTTCTTAAATTGTGTGGTGTTTTATATTCCTGAATGACTTGTGTCCGTTCTGGATCCATTTCGATTCCCTTAGTGTTAAGTTTATAACCTAGATATATGACTTCTTTTTGAAAAAATGTACATTTTTCTTGATTTATTTTTAGTCCAACTTTGTCTAATCTATTTATTATAATTTTTAGGTGTTTCTCATGATCTTCAGCCGTTTTAGAAAAAATTAATATATCATCAATGTAGTGAATTACAAAATGTTCATATTGATCCAAAATATCATGAAGACATCTACATAGAGCACTGCAAGATGATGGAAGTCCAAATGGTACTACTTTGAATTGATATACTACTCCATCTATCTGAAATCCTGTATACTGTCTACTTTTTCTTTCTAGAGGTATTAACCAGAAACTATGCTGTAAATCGATTTTAGTGAAAAATGACATTCCTGTAATTCTTCCTAATATTCCATCTATACTCATTGGTGCTTCAAATTGCTTTTCCGTAATCTTGTTAATATTCCTTGCATCCAAACATAACCTGATTTCACCTGATCTTTTTCGTACTACTACTATGGGGTTAATAAAACGTGTGTCTGCCTTCTCAATGATCCCATCTTCTAACATATTATTAATTGTTTTGTTTACTTCTTCTCTGTATTTATATGGTATTGGGTATGATTTTGTTTTAAAATCTTTTTCTTCTTTAACTTTTATACTATGGATATAATTTTGTGCAATTCTATTTTCTTTATTGACAAGTCCCTTGTGTTGCTGCAATATGGAAATGACTATTGATTTATATTCTTCAGGGCAATTTAAAACTTTCATTATATCTTCTTCTTTACAAATAAAATTATTCTTCATTATGTACTCATTATTCCTTGCTTCCAATTTTACGCACTCCGCCTCGTAGGCATCCATCTGCTTAAAATTTCCATTCCTTAAATATTCACTACAATAATTATTCTTTACATTCTTTTGGGACATTTCCCTATCATCAAAATACATTTCTTCTTCATAAACATCATTATTTTCTTTTAATAATATCCTATCAATTCTTATTCCTTCTTCTACCTCATCTTTCTGCATAAATTTAATTATTTGCCCTTCCAAAGTTACCATTTTTTTTTCAAAATCTATCTTTACTTTCTTCTTTTCCAATTCATCATTTCCCATTAATATATCAACACATAAATCCTTGACAATAAATCCTTGCATATTAATTTCTTTATTAAGAATATTAATTTTAAAATTGGCTAGTTTATCAATTTCACCCAACTTCTTATTATTTGCACCAATAATTTTAATTTTTGGAATCTTTATTATATCTGATAGTTTTAATGTATTAAAAATAAAATTCTCCGAGACTAAAGTACTTTCTGAACCAGTATCTATCATAATCTTAATCATTTTATTTTTGGCCAAAGCATTTATATAAATTAAATTAATAGATTCAATAATTTTCTCTTCATCTAAAGAAATAAATTCAGAAGGTTTTTCATAATAGCAATGGCCTAACTTGTAATTCAGAAAGTTTACTGCACAAAATTTTGATTATTAGAATTGTCAGATTGTATCTGACCACTTGGATCTGATGTCCTATGTCTTTCCCTACTATGACTTCTACTCACATTTTCCTGCCTTGTACTACTTCGTTCCCTGTCTTCGCAGCTTCTATTCCTTCGAACACAATTTACCTGTCTGTTATAGTTAGGTCGCTCTGTATTTCTTCTATTATTAAAATCTTGTCTATTATTATTAGTACTGTTATTAAAATGTTGTCTATTATAATTAGTATTATTAAAATTTTGTCTATTATAACTAGTATTATTATTAAAGTTCTGTCTATTTGGATTACTGTTATTATTATTGAAATTTTGTAAATTATCACCATACCTAGTGTTATTGTTATATGATTGTCTATATTGTTGATTCTCATTTTTATTATATTGAAAGTTATTGTTTTTTCTGTTATTATTATTACTTGTCATATTGCCTCTTTGTATTCTTTGAATAAAATTAATAAAACTATCTATTGTTTGAATATTTTGTACAGTTACGGTTTGCACAACATCAGCATCAAAATGTCTAGATACATTTAAGACTGTTTCATCCTCTCTAAGTGGTGGTTCTAAATATTTTGCAACTGTTATCAATTTCAATGCATAATCTACCATATTTGATTTTAAATTTTGATTATACTTTCCAAAATATAGAATTTCTCTAAACTTTGCTTGCTCTAATTCACCCCAATAATAATTTAAAAATTTATTTTCAAATGTTTGAAAGTTATCTAAATCATTTTCAATACTAGCAAACCAAGTTGCTGCATTGTCATTTAATGTCACTCTAATATAATCTTTAATATCATTAATATTATTCACAAATCTTAATTTATGTTTTAAACTATTTATGTATACTCTAGGATGCAAATTTTTTATATTACCAGAGAATTTAATCCCAGTCTCATTTGTTAAATTTAAGTAAGGTCTCCCTATGTCTCTCATTTGTGAAATATCATCTATTCTCTGTTCCACATTTCTTATTTGATTACAATTTATTTGGATATTTTGTTGTATATCGTCTAATTTTTCTTCTGTGTTTCTCCTGTCTTCGTTAATTTTTACTTCTAAGTTACATTTCTGTAACTCTATTTTCTGTTCTATATCTATCTTATTATCTTGAATAATCCTCTTTACTTCTGTCCTCTCATTGTCTATCCTTTTCTTGTAGTCATTCCGTATACTTTTTATTTCATTTGCTACTTTTTTCTCTGCAGCTTCAAGTTTTTTATCCATTTGTTTTACAATTTTATTATTATTATCTTCTATTTTCTTTTCTAATTTTCTATAATTCTCTTCCAATTTCTGTTCCATTTTTTTCATGTCTTCTTTGATTTCTTTTGAATTCTCTTCCATTTTTTTCGTATTCTCTTCCATTTTCTGTTCCATTTTTTTCATGTCTTCTTTGATTTCTTTTGAATTCTCTTCCATTGTCTTGTTCATCTGCATCATTAATGACATCAAAGCTGCCATATTGACATTTTCCTCTCTTTCTGGATTCATTTCTGCAGTATCTTGTGGAACTTGAACTAAACTCTCCTCTTGTATAGGTTGTGTTTCTACTTCCACATCTTCTTCATTCTTTTTGCTTCTTGTACCTTTCTTTCCTTGAGACATTTTGAGACTTTACTTGTTCAAATATAATTAAAATTAAAATCTATACTTTTTTCTTTCTACTGATAATTAATTTAATTATATGAGAGCACTTATCTTCCCAAACTAATTCTTTTAAATAGAGAGCCACCGCGTTGGGTGCCAAATTGTTATGATGTGTTTTTTGTTTTGTTTGAATGATGAGCATGAGTATTTTTAATAATATAATATATAGGGTTTTTATCGCGGTTCTCAAAGAATTAGCTTGTAAGTACTTTTTAAATTATCTTTATTATAACTATTATGAAACACACATATATATCTAACCTAGTCAATGTAAATTTAAAATAAACTATCTTTAAACTGATATTCTTATAAAACTAATTAAATTCTATAGACAATCTAAAATTTAAACAAACTATCTTCAAAATTGAAATTGTTATGACACTAACTAAATTATATTAACAAAATTTTGTACCTTTCTTTCACTGAATGCCTAAATGAACTATTTTCCACTAAGTATATAGATTCTAATCACCACTGAGAGTCTTCGTACTTTGGTTATCCTTGTTTTTGTGAAATTTCTTTTTCCAATTATCAGCTTCTACCAATTTAAGATATAGTTTTCTTCACCAGCATGTATACACCACCAACCAAACCAGCAAACAGCATTTATATTTATTCTTCTTTTCAATATACCAATATCCAATTATTATAAGTTGATTTATACTAATCTCCAACCATAATATAATTTAATTTCTTCCACTATACCTTTTTTTATCTTCAATAATTATTTGTGTATAATTATAAATGTGCATTAAATTATATGCATAATTTTTAATCTTCATTCAACTCACTATATTAAACATTTTTACTATTTGTACTTGATTCACTGACTCCAACTAACTTTCATAATAAACTGCTTGACTTCTGACTAAAAACTTCCAAAAACTGCCAAAAACTCTTCTGACTGCACTATCTAAAACTTTTCTGACTAAAAACTTTCAAAAACTCCCAAAAACTGCCTGACTTCAGATTAAAAACTCAAAAACTTCCATCTTGAATCCAAATCACGGGTATTTATATGTTTTTGGACATTCTAGAACCATCTCGTAAGATATCATGTTCCAATTTGTTCTACTTCATACTTGTATGAATTTTCTGGAACAAACCACTTCGCAAACATGGCCATCTCCGGAGATCCAGAGAATTCCATTCTTTTCTATTAATAATTTTGTTTACATTTAGGCTTTTCAGATCAGAATATATAATTAAATTAGTAACTTAACATTCTAATTTAATAAAATACACATTTCAAATAATATAACCACACTTATATTCGTAATTATGATTCTTAATTTGACACTTGGAGTATGTATAGTTGGTTGCCTAGGCACATGGCTCACTTAAATCTATTTACAACATTAAAATTCAACCTTTTACAATTATTATATGCTAATTTCTTAAAATGCCCTCACATAAATATATTTTTTATAAAATTCTCTAGTATATAACTTATTTAAAATAATCAAATACTTTTTTATATCTAATATTATGTAGTATATAACTTATAAATTATTTTCTATAAACCCTAATCGTATCAATATATATATATATATATATATATATATATATATACATATATATACATATATATATATATATATATACATATATATACATATATATATATATACATATATATATATATATACATTATATATATATACATATATATATATATATATACATTATATATATATATATATATAATATATATATATATATATATATATATATATATATATATATATATATATATATATATATATATATATATATATATATATATATATATATACAGTCCCTCCTCAATTTATTAGACACACCATAAAAACTTCAGTTTTTTTTATTTTAATCGCATTAAAAGTGCTTGGATACTAAGGTGTTGAATGGGTTCACAGAATTGTCAAAAATTTACAGATGAGAGTAGTATGTGCTCAAAGTGTGGAGTAACCAATTGTTTTACATTTTGAGTTTTTTTTACTTAAAACATAGATTTGTGGTCAGTTTATTTGCACTAGTAAGTATTAACATTATTACATATTAGTGTTACTTTTGATTTTGGATAATTCTTAATCAGAAAACAGGACGATTAATCTTGAATTGGAATTTTTAGATTGGTAAATCTAAAGATCTGTCTGTTGAGAAGATATCGTCCATTACTGCGCTATTAGAAAATACAGCACTCAGTTGGAAAGAGATAGCACGAAAATGTGGTATATTCCAGTTGTCAGTGAGAAGATTGAGTTAAAAACTCAAAGAGAAGGACCTGTAACGTCAGTTCGGAAGGGCCGGTGTGGCAAAAAAACCTTTAGTCACCTCCAGGGCGCAACAAATTTAAAAAATTTAGCTACAGCATACAGAAGGGTCACCTACAGAGATTTAAAAAATAAGCTGAAAGAAGCAGGACCCTTAGTATCGGTGGCCACCGTACGCCGAAATTTGTATGGCATGGGCTTCAAATGACGCTGGTCTGTTAATGAGCCAAAACAAATGCTCAAAAAACGCTTAGATTGGGCCAAGATCCATAAATACTAATCTATTGTTGATTGGCGACAGGTAAATTATCACAAATCGTTATATTTTCGCACTTTATAATAATTGCTATTCACATTTACAGGTTTGCTTCAGTGATCAAACCACATTTCAAATTATGGATGACAAGGCCCAGTTTTTCCGAAGACATCCAGGGTAAAATATAAAAGGGGGTGTGCAATTTATACAATTAAACATCCCACCTCAGTAACGATATGGTCGGTGATAAGTGGCTAAGATATGGGACATTTGTATGTCGTAGAAGGAACCATGCGACAAGACCAATATAAAAGGGTTTTGCAGACAAGATTTATTCTACAAGTGAAAGGATGATTTGGTAACAGCCATAAGATATTTATACTAAATGGAGCACCATACCATACGGCTAAAAGTAATAAAAAAATTTTGTTAGAACAAGAAATTCCACTCTTACCATTGCCCGGCAATTCACCAGACATGAACCCCATTGAAAATGTCTGAGGTGCCCAAAAAGAGAGCTGACCAAAGAAATAATTACCAACAAGGTACTGTTCGTAGAAAGAATCATTTTCCATTGGAATCACACCGAAAATTTAAAAGAAATTGCAGGAAAATGCATAAACAGCATGCCTAGGAGAGTGGCTTCAATGCTTGCTTAACAAAATATTGATGTTATAGTAAAATATTGTAATAATTTACGTTGTTTTTATTCAATAAATACGGAAAAATGTTACTACTATTATTTGTGTTATGCTTCTTACTTATAGCTAACATAGTTATAATTATAATTGATTATAAAACACAGAAATCTAGAATTTGCTAAATGAGTAATAAATTGAGCAGGACTGTATATGTATATATATATATATATATATATATATATATATATATATATATATATATATATATATATATATATATAGTTCTGAAATGTATGATCTATTTATCAGAGTTAAAATTCTGACGTCTGTAATTTATGCATTAAACTTTTTTATATATTTTGGTTTTTATTTTAGACTTTGCCCAAAAGAAGGACACTTTGGAGATTATTAAAAAAATAGAAGTACATTCATCTAATAAAGAACAACATACAAGTCGACCTGCAGAGGAAGAAACATTAAAATGTCAAATTTGTTTTAAGAAGTTTAGCGTAGTACAAAATTTGAAAAGGCATATAAGAACGCACAATGGAGAGAAACCTTACGAGTGTGAAATTTGTTTTAAGAAGTTTTGCGAAGCAGCATCTTTGAAACGTCATATAAGAACGCACACCGGAGAAAAACCTTACAAGTGTGAAATTTGTTTTAAGAATTTTACTCAGTCAGGGGCTTTGAAACGTCATATTATATCGCACACTGAAGAAAAACCTCACAAGTGTGGAATTTGTTTCATGCAGTTTGGCGTAGCACAAAATTTGAAAAATCATATAAGAACGCACACTGGAGAAAAACCTTACACGTGTGAAATTTGTTTTAAGGAGTTTAGCGAAGCAGCAAATTTGAAACGTCATATAAGAACGCATACTGGAGAAAAACCTTACAAGTGTGAAATTTGTTTTAAGAAGTTAAGCGCAGCAGCACATTTAAAACATCATATGAAAACGCACACTGGAGAAAAACCTTACAAGTGTGAAATTTGTTTTAAGCAGTTTACTCAGTCAGGGGCTTTAAAACGTCATATTAGATCGCACACTGGAGAAAAGCCTTACACGTGTGAATTTTGTTTTACGCCATTTAGCGTAGCACAAAATTTGAAAAATCATATAAGAACGCACACTGGAGAAAAACCTTACACGTGTGAAATTTGTTTTAAGCAGTTTAGCATAGCACAGCATGTGAAAGACCATATAAGAACTCACACCGGAGAAAAACCTTACAAGTGTGAAATTTGTTTTAAGGAGTTTACTCAGTCAGGGGCTTTGAAACGTCATATTAGATCGCACACTGGAAAAAAGTCTTACAAGTGTTAAATTTGTGTTACGCAGTTTAGCGTAGCACAAAATTTGAAAAATCATATTAAGAACGCACACTGGAGAAAAGCCTTACAAGTGTGAAATTTGTTTTATTTAAACAATTTAGTATAAATGGAAGTTTGAACAAGTCATTCGAGAATCCACATTAGAAATGCGGTAAAAGTTTGAAATTAGATATAAGCAGTTTATTTCAGATACTACTGTGAAAGATTGTACATAGATTAGACATATGGGATTGTAAAGAGCGATTCACACACATCCGTGATGTGACCGTGACCGTATCCGGCACGTCATTTCACTGACGACGTAAAAGTATTATTCTGGGAATATGAATGACGCAGTTCACACTCGGCCGGCACCGGTATGTCTCAGTGCTATCAGTGGTGTCGACGTGACCGTACCGTATTTTAAGATTTCTCGCCGACGATATTTTTATTATCACGGATCCTCTTTTGTTGCATATTTTGGTGTTCAAATTTTCGCTTTTTGAAATGAATGACGAAATGCTAACGGAATTAGTGCGTAAACATTCGATACTGTATGATTTATCAAATCCTAAAAATATGAATAAAATCGGCATCGAAATGAAAACAGATGGTAAGAAATTCACTTTATTATTTATATGTATGTTATTTATTGGGTTATTACATATATTTTTATTACAATTACAAGCAAAATATTTTGATAATAATGTTGGTAAGTGGCATAGCTCGTGACATAATCAGTATGTACCTACTTTTTTCTTACATCAAGATATTTCCTCGCCATGGTAAAGAACCAGCATCAGAATTAAAATATTCCGTAAACATGTCTCGTACACGAAATGCATTTGACAATGCATTCCCTCGTTGTAAATTTAAATTTTGTAGTGTTTGACTCTCACTAGTGAAATCAATTTGTTGTGTAACGTAATTGTATGTATTGGTATCATATTTTTTAATAAAATTATGCAATAAGCAAGTTGCTAAAATTAGGTAATCTAGGTGTTCTGGAAAAGCCTGAATCCGCCTATTGCAGAGCCTAAATTTTTGAACAAGAATACCAAACTTATTTTCTGATGTCCTCCTGGCACGACTCAAACGATAATTAAAGTCACGCTTCGTGTCATTTAAATTAACCCCTGGATAAGGTTTCATCAAGTATGTTTTTAAAGGAAATGCTTCGTCAGCTACAATAACATATGGAACTTCAGTATCTGTGTTTGGTATTCTAGAATTGGTTGGAACATTCAATGAACTACGATTAAGTGCATTGCCTAACTTTGAATTGGCAAAAACTCCTCACATCACTACTTTTGCCGTATACTCTCACATCAACAACAACAAAATTATTATGAGCGTCTACAAGAGCCAACAAAACTACCGGGCCTGAATATTATTATGTTTTCCATCCATTGCTCCTATGCAATTAGGAAAATTCCACATACAATAAAAATCATTAGCAATGTTTCACATGTCCTCTGTTGGTGTAGGCATCAACTCGTCTACAAGATTTTCTGCAATTATCTTACAGGTTTCTCGTACTATATTGTATACTGTACTATGTCCCACGCGATAGCTAAATGAAATCGTTTTAAGTGAATCACCAGTGGCCAAATGCCTGAAAGAAAGAAGACCATAGTTATAAATATATGGATATTATGTTTCATAGAAAATATAAAATAAAATTTCATACAGAAAAAAACCCTCATCTAAATGACCTAGACCATTTATGTAATATATTATGTTAAAGGTAAAAAAGAAGAAGACCGACGACAGACAGATGTCATCCGGTACCGCCATTCCGGCCAGGGTCGTGTAACTTGTAGCTTCTTGATTGCTATAATAAAGATTCTGTATGAACCTCTTGTTTAATATATATATATATATATATATATATATATATATATATATATATATATATATATATATATATATATATATATATATATATATATGACCAAAGGAATCAAAACATGGTGTCAGGTGTGGGGTTATCTAGGTTATATTTAAAAACAGAAGTTGAGGATGATCCAGAAATGGAATATGCCATTCATGCCATATCTAAGGATATTCCTATGAGTGAGAATAAGAAAATAATATTTCAAAGGGAAATTGATAATGATGAAACATTAAGAAAAATAAAAGGATACTGTATTGAATCTTGGCCTGTTAGTGATAAGAATTTGAACAAGGAATTAAAGTTTTACTATAAATTAAGAGAAAAGATTTATTTATCTAATAATTTATTATTTTTGGAATATAAAGTTATTGTTCCAAATTCACTAAGGAAAGAAATGTTGAAATTGGTTCATAAAGAACATTTTGGTATTTCAAAAACTAAATCCAAAGCTAGACAATTACTATATTGGCCCTATTTAAGTAGAGATATAGAGGATATGATTTCAAAGTGTGAAAAATGTCAAATATTTCAAAGATCTAATCAAAAAGAGCCATTAATTAATCATTTAATACCTTATAGACCGTGGCAATATTTGTTTTCAGATTTCTTTCAATACGATAATAAGAACTATTTACTGATTGTGAATTCCTACTCGAAGTGGTTGGAAGTAACTGAAACTAAAGGTAAAACATCTCAAGAGGTAATTAATTTTTTCAAAGAAAAATTTGTTCAATTCGGTATCCCGGAAAAATTTTATGCAGATAATATGCCATATAATTCTGAGAATTTTAAAAAGTTTGCTCAAGATTGGGATTTTGAAGTTATTTTTAGCAGTCCGTACCATTTCCAATCAAACGGACTTACTGAAAAATATGTAGGAATAACTAAACAAATGTTACAAAAGTCTGAATCTACTAAAGATTTGCCTATTCTACTTATGGAATACCGTAACACCCCATTAACAAATCTAGACTATTCTCCATCCCAACTATTTTTGCACAGAATGTTAAAAATTTGGATACCTATGTCTAATGAAAATCTAATTCCAAAAGTTTTAGATTCCAGTATTATACACGAAAAATTGAAACATAATCAAAATGTTCAAAAAAAATATTTTGACCGAAATGCAAAAGAATTAGATAAACTTAATAAAGGGGATACCATTTAATTCAGAAAGGAAAAGTATGGGAAAGGGGAGTAATAAGAGACATAGTTAATGATAGGTCTTATATTGTTCAGGATTCAAAAGGTACAGAATGTAGACGGAATAGAAAGTTTCTAAATAAAACAAATTTATCGTGTAACAAAGACTTTTTATTATATGATCTTCATTTGAATTTATTTAAAAATGAAAATATCTTGCTTGACAATAACGAAGTACACAATGTTAGTACCCCAACTGGTCATGGTAGATATGATATCCCAACTGAATCTGATATTAAAATTGTGAGTCAGAATGATAGTGATATCTGTGAAAATCATAGTGACCATGAAGGTCTTACTGATATTGAGATAGAGATGTTTGAAAATGTTAATTTAAATAATGACGTTATTGTTGATTTACCTAGATTTAAAAATAACACTTGCATTTCAGATAACCTACTGAATGTAAGAGATGAGGAGGAAGGTAACACTATCATTAAAACAAATAAGAGATCTCACAAGCCTCCTACATATTTAAAGGACTATGTGTTAAATTGAACTTGTGGCTACTTGTTTGTATTTGTATTTTAGTTGAATTTGTATTTTAGTTTTGTACTATCTAAAAAAAAGGGAACGTGTAATATATTATGTTAAAGGTAAAAAAGAAGAAGACCGATGACAGACAGATGTCATCCGGTACCGCCATTCCGGCCAGGGTCATGTAACTTGTAGCTTCTTGATTGCTATAATAAAGATTCTGTATGAACCTCTTGTTTAATATATATATATATATATATATATATATATATATATATACAATTTAAATGACCCAATAATGATGTTAATTGTAGACAAACATTATATATACATGTAAAACATCTATGAGTATATACCAGCATCTATGAGTATTATTTATGTTTCAGGTCCTTCATGTAAAAATAGATGGAGCAATATTAGAGACAACTATAGAAAATCATTGAGAAAACATAAAAGTGTGAGTGGCCAAAATGCGAAAACAGTGAGATCATAAAAATATTCCAAGCATTTAAGTTTTTTGAAGAGTGTTTTTGACGACAGAGATACCATATCGAGCATTGATGACGATGTATCCAACCAAATTACTGAAGAAAACACCGCAACTACAACTGCAGTTAACGATCCGGTTAATGAGGTATCAGAAAGAAACTCTTTTTCAAGTCCAAGCCAGAACGTTCTATTCAAAATGTGTCAAATAACATCGATACAGCTAGTTCCTCTAAGCCTACTCCTAAGCGAAAAAGGAGAGAGTTACGACAAGTAGCGCCTTCAACCAAGACGGCTGCAGCTACTGTTATGGAGTATCTTGTCAAACAAAATGAATGCATGACTTCCTCTCTTTAGCCGCAGCATCAAGTTGACGCTTTCTTAACAGGAATTGCCCCAGTTTTAAAAAAATTGACGCCACGTCACTGGCATTACGCTAAAGGCGAATTATTTGGTACTGTTCAAAAGTATGAACTAATGCACATGGACCAGCAACAATTTTTGGAACGTTCTGTCTTCTCAGGATCTACCCCAGAACCACCATCTCCTGCAGGAAGTTGCCACACATATGTTTCAGGACCACCCCGTACATTACAATCTTCTGCGGAACAAACCCAGGAAATGACGATGAACGAAACTTCAGTTCAACGATATTTGTCGGACTTCTATCCAACACGGATCGATGTTAACAAAATAACATACATTTATTGTGCTACCTTGTTATCTTGTATTATTGTGTTACCTTCAGTTAATTCTTTTGTATGATGTGTTCATTTGAGTTAATCTTTTGTGTCACTTTTAGATAACATTTTTGAATTTTTTTAAATTGACTTTTATTATATTTTTTTGTATCATAGTGTTACCATATAAAATACAATGTTTTTCCTTAGTTTACTTAGCTTATTGATTACAACACTTACCTCAAACAAACAGCGAGCCGTTCTCTTGACGTGATAGCTTTTCTCCAGTGTGTGTTTTGTTTGTTAGATAATCATCTAATTTACTCAATAGCAACATGAACGAATTCTCAGACAGTCTGAAATATTCAAAAAACTTGACTCCATCATCCACCAACTCTTTATATACAGTAGAAAATTCCCGTTCCTCTGCCCTCTTCTTCCATGCTTGGTGGACCCACATGCGCTTATTTGTTGCATTTGCTTCATGTTCCTCTTGTTTTTCTTCGTCCAAGATCACAGCAATCATCAACAATTGGGTATCGGAAAATAGCACCATTTTGAGAAGCTTCACTGTATACGCCGTCCACGGTACTGACCTGTGTGAACAGGAAGTGAAACAGTCGAAATCACGGGTCGGCGAAGCATGGATACGGCACGGTCTCGTTACGATCACGTCACGGGTGTGTGAGAATCGACCTTAAACTGAAGAGAAATCTGTATGTACATAGTTTGTTTTTTAATCATTTTTCCTAGAACAATAATTTCAAAAAATTGATGCAGCATAGACATATTTAGAGAATTGAAGAAAATTAACGGTTCAAGCCAAATTGTTTTTCATCACATAAAATATCACATTTATAGATCATTTAACATTTAGTCCCGATTTTTAGAATTGCTAAGTAAAGAAGTGTTTTGAAAAACATTTCAAACTTATCCAAACTTGTATTGTAAGAACAATAAATAGATTTGACCAATAAACACATTTTATTAGATACTTTAAAACTTTACCAAAACTTATTAATTATTAAACTAAAAAATAACAAAAAAATTGTATCAATAAGGGCCTACTTTCTGCTACCACCTAATCACACGATTATTAAATCGGTCCATTAACTTTAATCGCCGGTTAAACCTAGTAAACTGATATGGATTTAACATATTTTTCGAAATAACTGAAGTCAATGTGACCTTTCTTGAGTTTGTTTGAGCCATTTCATTATTTTGATTGTTTTTTTTTTGTTGAAAATAAAACTAAACTTATTAAAACCGTTTCATATTTGAACCATTATTATTGCATAATTGTTTTAATTAAGTTTTAGTATTATGTATTCATAATTTGGGATTCTTATTTTTATTGCTAAGAAATACCTAGTAAGATAAATTCAATAAATTTTCAGTAGTAATATCCCTAGGACATTGATAACAGACGAGATAATTTCATGACAATCGAAATCTCGTTCCAACGAGCTTGAGAAATTTGTCATGAAATTATGAGGCATTCATCAATGTCCGAGGGATATTCGGCGGATAATTTTTCGAAAAAAAAAATCATAACGAAACATTTATTTATTAAAAGTACAGTTAGTGAAAGTACAATTATTAAAATTTAAGTTAACATTAGATTCGTTGCTGTTCTCTACTATAGAAGATCTATTACCACGCATAATATTTATAATCTTGTTGTGGTGACATTTTGAAATTTATTTGGATGAAGTTGTCAAACTCGATCGTGTTGTCATAGGGATTGAAAATTGCACTGAATGCAATTATCAGTCTAATGTTAACATGATTGGGTGAAATTGTTCCACATGACACAAAATGACGAAATTTGAATGGTTGTTAGAACAGTCGAAAAATTATCATGTAAACAAATATCATGTTTCAGATTTTGTGGAAAAGTTTAGGATTTATTAAGGTTCATAATTTAAATTAGAATACTCAATTCAACAGAGGTTGAACATAAATTGTATAAACAATATAAACTGATTCAACACAATAAAAAGGTTTAAATATTTATTGTTGACATTTTATTGTCGTTTATAGATTAGTATTTGTTTTGTGTAAAACTTAGAAGTCCCTGGTTAAATGAAATTAGAATACTAATCGAAGAAAAAGTGCAATATTTTGACTGTGAATAACGTAGCACTTAATTTAAATATTACGAAAATTAGCTGGCTTTACTCATTGCTGTTATCTGTACAAACAAAAGAACTTACCCTTGAAATAATGGTGTATTAATTGTAGCCAGTGGAGTAGAGTTGTATCTGCGATAAACTGGATGTGTGTTTTTCGCTGTCTCGGTAGAAAAGTGGTGTCTGGAGATGGTCAGAAAGACCGTTAGGTGGTCCGTGAGACAAGTGCACCCCCATAAATCAGCGCTATTGTGATGCGCTTTTAAATGACGATAATTCAATTAAATGGTCACAGAAATATGATACTTCACAGCGGTTTCTGTGTTTGCGACGTAATTTCCAAATAACAAGAGGAGTCATATTCTTTGAACTTAAAAACAGACTACATGTGTTTAAGCCGGTAACGAAATATTTTTTGCCTACCACATGGGGTATTATTATAAGGGGTGGAAAATTGGGGACAGAAACTATAGGGGTGGAGATAGGGCAAGCAAAATAATCGTTACTTGTGCGAACGGCACTCAGGGTTTGTTGGGAGAGCTGGGGTCGTGGATAAGTAAATGACAAGGGGTCGGATTGGGGTAACTACAAAAAATGAAACAAAAGGTCATGAATCTCTTCGGACAAATAAAATAAAACAGAAAGAAAACAGGAAACACCTCTAGTAATTTAAAAAGGGCGCCACTTCGAGGTGTCAAATTATAACGATTACAACAACTAGTTGTAACTCTTGAAATAATTATTGGAAATTTGTACGAATGGGAACAGAAATACACTAAGATTATTCTTTGATACTTTATCAAATACGAGGGGATTTCAATACATATCCAAAGAATTTAGAAATGATACAAGCCAGTTTAACAATGAGATTTTACTGAATAGAAGAAAATAATATCTTTTAAAGCCAATAAGTGAATAAGAGTACAGTAAAAAAATATGAGAGTAAATACTTTCCAAACAGTATTTGTTTTCTTTTTATCAATATCAACAACATTCATTTGCCAGTGTATTTCATGCGTTTTATAATAATTCTTCCAGTAGTTGTTTTGTGTATACCACCAAAATCACCCATAACTATATAAAAACAGCCTATAGCCTAAATTCATAAAGTTATTAAAACTTGTGCTGTGATAGCAAGCTCATAGTATCTAAAACAAAAAGATTTTACACAAAAAGTATATACTTACTAACGATTTATATGACGTAAAACAGGACCAACTCGTGTATGAATTGTCTCAGTATTTTTACAGAAACGAAACCAGAAAAAATCCGTTATCAAATTCTTCCATATAATTTTTTTGTTCTCTTGTAAAGGTTCAGACGTTGTTTAAGAAATGCATTATTCTTTCATCATCATCAAAATGTTCCTCAAATTCGTAAAGGCCTATTTTGTTGATATAAGATGAAGATTTTAATTAAAATAATAAAAAAATATATACATTAAAAAAATCAATAAAGTAATAGTAATAGCCAAAAATAAATTAAAATAATAGTTCAAAGAGCACCCTTAAGCTAGCGGGGACACATGAGCGGAATCCAATTTAACCTACGTAATATTTTTTCACCCATTTTTCACTAATTTATTACCACCCTAATAATTTTTCACCACCAAACCACCCTTATTGCAACCATGGCTTCTTACCCCCATGGAAAATTTTCCAGAAGATTCCCCCGAAGGGAGATACACACGCCAACACATTTTGGCAAGAAATACAGTTAAACAATGTTTTGGAGTACTAAAACAGCGCTTTAGATGCCTTCTAAAACATAGAGTTCTTCATTATGCACCACGAAAAGCTGCCAAATTATGTTGGCTTGTGTGGTACTTCACAATTTAGTTATAGATAGAGACCTACATTTGCCAAGAAGACGTAGAAGTGGAACATGAAGAGAATCTAAATGACCCTGTACAAGGTATAGACAAAATAATGTGCTTACTTAAAAGAAAAACATTTTTTTTTTGTTTTATTACAGGACCTCAAAACTACCTAAATGATGGCAGGAGAATTCAGGGGCAACTAATTGAAAGACATTTTAGATAAATTAAACTTTATTAAAATAATTCATCAAAATTATCTAAATTGCCAAAATGTTTTATGTATTCAAATTTTAATTTGGCCTTTTCCACCACAGCTAGTTCTTTTGTTCTTTCTTTATAGGCAGAAGTGAATTGTTTGATGAATTTTGCCAATTCAAGAATGTGTTCCACCTTTGCTTGTTCAATATCTTGAATTGCTTTTTGTGCATCAGCAAATGCAGTACATGCAGACTGCAACATTTTTGTCCGATATCTACTACTGGTAGTTGGCTCTGCAGTTCTTGGCGTAAAATATTCTGCAGGGTGTTTCAAAAAAAGGTAACCCCGTCTTTAGGGTAGGTAAAAAACTGAAAAAAAAATTGGGGTTTGCTTAGTAAAAAATTTTTGTAACGCCATTCGTTTTCAAGATACAGGGCGTTGAAGAAAACAAATTTTACGCATTTTTTACGATTTTGCCGAAACTACTGGCACATTGTAATGAAATATAACATATAGTCAATATAACTTTTTTAAGAGTATAATTATTAATCAAAATTTCAAGTAAACTTAAACATCATTTAATTTTACGCAAAAAAGGTACTCTTGGTAAAACTCGATACTGTGTACCGTTTTCGGAATATTTTGATTTGAAAATTATGAAGTAACAATTGATGCTGGTATAAAATAGTTAGTAATTAAACAAAACTCACAAGAAGAAAATTAAATTAATGACTAAGAACATAAAATAAAATTCAATTACAGTAAGTGTTCAAAATGCCTTCCGTTTTCGCGAATACACAAGTCTATTCTTTTTTCTAAAGACTCCATTAACCTTCTAAACGGTAGGGGATCAGCTATGATGTCATTAAATTGACGTTGAATTCTTTCTTTCAATTCTTGGCGTGAATTTAACTCTGTAGCATAGACTTTTTCCTTAATATACGACTAAACTGCGTAGTCCAAAGGGTTAAAATCGCATGACCGAGGAGGCCAATGAATCGGAGCTTCTGCACCTCTACCAATCCATCGATTCGGAAAATGATTACTCAGCCAATTACGACACCTTCTATCAAAGTGTGGTGGAGCTCCATCGTGCATAAAAAATAAAGATCTTCGCTCGTTTAGCGTTAAATCTTCTAATATCTCGAATAAGGAATTGTTTAAAAAATTAAAATACATATCACCATTTAAATTTCCAGGTAGAATATGATAACCTATTAATTTGTTACCTAAAGTTGCTGCCCAAACATTAACTTTAAATGAGTGTTGGTAATGTGATACCCTTTTGACTAGTGGATTCTCATCACACCAGTAGTGTGCATTATGGGCGTTAAACATACCTTGTCGCGTAAAGGTGGCCTCGTCCGTAAAAAGAATGCATTTTAAAAAAATTGGACTGTGGGCTGTCCTTTGTTGCAATGTTTCACAAAAATCCACCCTAACCGGTAGATCATCTGGTAAGAGCTCTTGGACTTGTCTGTAATGATAAGGATGTAATTGCTGTTCTTTCAGTATCCGTCAAGTACTTGAAGAAGAAGTATTTGTTTGTCTTGCTATATTCCTTACGCTAACTGTTGGATCTTGATCAAGTAAATTTAAAATATTATTTTCTTTATTAATTGTTCTTGTTGTTCTTGGTCTACCAGAATTTATTTTATTTGGTCTTACATTCCCAGTTTCTCGACAACGTCGTTCAACGGCTTTAAATGTTTTTTTTACTTGGTAAGTTTCTTCTAGGAAACTTTTCTGCATAACGTGTCACAGCTGCACTAGAACATCCTAAACATTCGCCTAAGGTTAATAACATGTCAGTGTATTCAACATTTGAGTACATTTTGATTTGATTTGACAAATAACAAGGTTTCAAAACTCTAATTATTGTTGATTTATTGTCATAACAATCAATAAATGTCAGATTTCCATGGCACACTTGGAGAAAATAGAGGTATACCTCTTAGAACTTTATCATTACTACCAGCATCAATTATTACTTCATAATTTTCAAATAAAAATATTCCGGAAGCGGTACACAGAATCGAGTTGTATCAAGAGTACCTTTTTCGTGTAAAATTGAATGATGTTTAAGTTTACTTGAAATTTTGATTAATAATTATACTCTTAAAAAAGTTATATTGACTAATACAGTCAAACTCGTTTACAACGACACCGGCTATAACGTACAGTCGGATATAACAAACAAAATAGTAGATCCCATAAAATGACATACAAAAAACGCATTTATATTGCTTATAATGAACAAATCGGTTAGAGCAAACGTATTTCTTGGAACACTAGCAGTTAATATATTGGTTACAGCGTACAATTTCAAGTACATATCTGTACCTCAGATGATACAACATCTATTTTTTTCAATTATGACATTTTTACACACTGTATAATAAATAAATAATAAATAATTATAACCAACGCATGATTTAAATGACAGTAGAGACAATGTTCAATATAAAATTGTTTCCACATCTTAATAAATAAGTTTAAAAGTGCTATCCTGTAAAGTTATGAAAATGGACATTGTAGTGTTGTATTTCTCAGAGGCATTACCGATATTTAGTACCACGAAATGAGAAGTAAGGATTTATTAATTTATAGTTATAGTACATCCGGCAGGCATCTACACTTGATTACTTGTCCTTTAGACATTTAGACCTCCCAAGACGGGTCCATTGCATTATAAAATTTTGTTTATATTACACCGTTTGGCCCAAGCCAAGAGTTTCTGAATTTGAATTCAGTTGTGTCTAGCCTTCATAGATAACATGTCACGGAAACAATTTACTATCTATTGAGGAACAGTTTGGAATAATTTGCCGAGTCGATTCCGGGGATTCCGCGAGTTCGATTGCCCATGAATTTAAAACGTCACTCTCAACAATTGCTGGAATGATGAAAGGGCGAGAGAAAATTATTATACAATTTAATAAGTGTGAAAAAGGAAAACGCGTTCGGTGATCAAATCAGTGACATTGAAAGTGCTTTGCTCGATTAGTTCAAACAACAACGCGCAAACAATTTACCCGTGAGTAGGCCGATGCTTCAGGTAAAGGCTGAAGTTTTCGCTGTGATTTTGAAGGATTTTAAGTGTAATGCTTTCCGGGTTTAATGTTTCCGAGCTCGTCACCATATTGTCCATGGAAAAATTTTAGGTGTTGTCAGCAGATCAATTACAAATGACTGGGTTGAAAATGTGTGGCATACACTCAGGTCCGGCTATAGCAGTGATGAAATTTTTAATGCTGACGAGATGGGGTTATTTTTTAGACTGACACCTGATCACACGTTAAAGTTTAAAGGGGAGAAATGTTCCGGTGGTAAACTCTCAAAGGAGCGAGTTACAGTTCTTGTTGCAGCCAACATGTCCGGTTCCATAAAAAGGAAGCTTTTGGTGATAGGAAAAAGTAAAATGCCACGCTGTTTTAAAAACGTGAAAAATCTCCGTTGATTACGATTTCAATAAAAAAGCCTGGATGAGGTCGGCTATTTTTGAAAAGACTTTAATAAAATGGGACAGTAAACTTTTACAACAAAAGAAACACATAATTTTAATTGTCGACAACTGTCCGTCCCACCCCCCAGTTGGCAGGTTAAAACAAAGTAAACTCGTTTTTCTGCCTCCAAATTGTACATCCGTACTGCAGCCCATGGATCAAGGAGTTATAAGAAGTCTTAAAGCATGCTTTCGGAAAGAATTGGTGTAGAAATTAATGAAAAGAGAGAGAATAACGACGATACGAAAGTCAGTATTCTTGACGCTATACTAATGATATCAAAGGCATGGGAATCTGTGCGGAAGGAAATGATCATCAACTGTTTTCATTTTTCCGGCCTAACTAACGACTTACAACCATCAGGAATCGCATAAAACGATATTGCACAAACGCATTTGCAGGATGCCGTTTCTCTTCTCAGTTCTGACTGCTTTGCAGATGAATATGTACGAGTGGATGACGAAATAAGTACGAGCGAAGAACTGTCAGATATTGACACCGTACCGAGTCACCAAACTAGTGACAAACAAAGTACTGATGAGGCTGATGAAGAATTGGAAGATCTCGGCAAAATCCCTACTGTTTCTGAAGCGTATGCTGCTTGTTCCATCACAAGAGCATTTGTTCAGACTGCTGAAACTTCCCAGAATGTGAAAGAATCATTATCGATTGTTTCCATATCAATTGAAAAAAATGTTTTTTTTCAGAAGTTCAGGGAAGACAACAAACAAAAATTGCAGACTTGAATAATTCATAGTTTTTTTATGTTTTTACTGCCACAACAAATTCTGTCTCCAACGTTAACTGAACTGAATTGGCTGATAATGGCAATAAATAAAAGTTAATAATTACCTTTTCCAATGTGAAGAAGGTACTTGTTAACACTAATAAAGGCAAACATCTTTTAAGAACATTCATATTTCCATAAAAAATAGTTTTTCTGTTCGAATTAGTTCATGTGTCAATATATCATAATTGATTGTGCTATAAATATTGTTCATTATAGTACTTATTATATTTATTTAATTCCAAAATATAATACATTCTAATTATTTTTAATTCATGTGACAAAATCTGCTAACAAAATATACATTTGTCTGAGAAAGACCTACATGCACTTTGTTTTTTTTTTAATTAAAAAATACATGTGTATACCTTCTTCAGTTCGCCTTTCCTCCTCCTCCCCCTCGCCCTGTGTTTGATCTAATAAAGAATCTACAATAAATGTTTGTTTTATTTATACACAACCATAAATATTTGAACATACCATTTGCAGATTCCTCCATTTTTGTAGCATAATTGTGGATTGTTTCTACAAAAGGAATATCTAAAATAAAGAATATTTTTAAAAATTATTTTTTAAATTATAAAAAATCTTACCTTCAACAAATACCAAATCTGTTTCTTCATTCATCATCCACATCTACTTTTAATGCTGTAAAAAAAGCTATTAAAACATTTTGTTACTTAATTGATCATTTCTCTTACCACTTGTAGAAGGTTGTGGAAAAGTATCGAAGATCTCAGTATCTCCTAAATGTATTTTTGATATTACATTTAGGAGACGATCTTCAGTGTCACTCAACTGTTTAGTACTTGCAGGTCCTCCACCAGTTTTCATTAGACTAGAGTGAATTTCCCTACTTTTCCTCTTTGTATTTGCTTTCCACTCGAGAAATATCTACGGGTATAAAAGTAATTATTTATATTTACTTGTGAAGGTAGTTTATCGAATAATTGTATATCATATACTTATTGATTGCAAATATCAGAAATTCAATTTGGATTTATGCAAGGCAGGTCCACAACAGACACAATTTTTATTATAAGGCTAATGGAAACAGTGAAAGAGAAAGACTTACACTAAGTATTTCAAGGCGTCAGACATGCATTAAGTTGTTATTGCAAAAAACCCTTAAAAATGGTAATTGTTCAATATTACACTGTTTTAAATCTAGGTCTTTGATTGGACTAATTCAAAATATTTATATTTACATTTTTACACTGTTCCGCAGATTTCGGTGGTCCATTACCACGTGCATTTTCTTGTTCAGAAAATTGCTGCCACAACTTATTTATTTTGTTTACTTCACTGAGTTTTGTTTTACCCGTCAGTAATACCCTATTTTCTTCTACAAATGCTATTAAATTTTCATATTGAAATTTGGTGGTTTTTTTTAAACGTTGAGCCATTTTGTACACACAACACGAAAAGCAAAAATGCAATAATTGAAATGCACAAGAAGAACGCCACATGGACCGGGAAGTTTCAAATAAAATCTTGGTACCAGATGTGCGCTGAATAAGATGGCGAAGCTTCATAACGTGCACGTTAAAAACGTGATACATCACATCTAATTGTTGGCAACACGTTATACAGGCTGTTATGATCAAACATTATTTTAACATGACGTGTTAACATGTCATATAACGTTTTTGATACATCACAGGGCCCATTGTTTATTTTTTTACCCATAAGCTGAATCTTATTTTAATCGAAATAATAAATATTATGCTACATTACAGTAAAAAGTTAACCCAAAGTTTACCACGAGAAACTGTTTATTTATAACAATTTTTCTTTCTTTCTTTCTTTCTTCCCTTCCTTTTACCCTAACAGGGTGTCGGATTTGGGCTAGCTATTTTAATTTCCATTTACCCACCTCTTCCATTCTTTTCTGTTTCCTGCCATTATTTTCAATTCCTCGAGTGATTTTTGTTTAAGTTTTCCCGCCTCTACTACTTGCTGTATCCATTTTTTTCTTGGTCTGCCTCTTTTTCTTTTTCCGATGTTTTTTGCTTCATAAATTTTTCTTGTTATTCTATTGGATTGCATCCTCATCAGATGCCCATACCAGTTCATTTGTCTCTTTGCTATTTTGTTCATTATCGGTTCCTGGTTGGCCATTCTCCTAATAGTCTCGTTGCTTAATCTATCCCATTTTGTCTTTCCAACTATCCTTCTTAGATGTCTCATCTCCATTGCGTTTATCCTGCTCTTGTTTTTCCAGAATTGTCCAGTTTTCACTTGCATAGAGCACAGTCGGTATCACTATTGTGTTATATATTTTTATTCTTATTTCTCGTGCAAGTTCTCTTTTTCCCATTATTGGGGCTAACGCATAATATAACGTGTTTGATTTCTTTGCTCTATTTGTTATTTCCCAGTCTATTTTTCCATCATTAGTTATTATACTTCCCAGGTATTCGTAAGTTGTTACTATTTCCAATTCTGAGTTTTTACATTTTATCTTTATTTGATTATCTTCCTTATCTCCTTTGCCGCTGATTATCATTATCTTACTTTTTTCCTCATTTATCTCCATTTTAAGTTCTTCTATTTGTTCTACCCATATATCCATTAGTTTCTGCATTTTATTCTCGGAATCTGCTATTAGTACTATGTCGTCTGCATACATTAAGGACTCTATTGTTACCGGTTGTAATCTGCGGTAACCTATTATTGTCTGTAGTTGATTAGTTCTGACTCTAGTGTTTCTTATCAATTCGTTCATTACTATTATGAATAGCAAAGGGCTGAGACTATCTCCTTGTTTAATACCTCTCTTCCAATTAAATGCTTCCGATCTTTCCCCTGTTATTTGTACCCTTCCTTTTACCTCTTTGTAAGTACTTTCTATAATTTTTATCAATGCATTAGGTACGTTAATTTTCCTCAAGCATTTCCCTATAATATGTCTTTCTATCGTGTCAAATGCTGCTCTTAGGTCTATGAATGCTAATACTAGTTTTTTCCCCGTATCTATGCTTCTTTCTATTAGGTTTCTAATGATATATATGTTGTCATTTGTCTGTCTTCCCGGTCTAAATGCCATTTGTTCTTCTCCCAATACCATTTCTACTTCTTGTCTCACTCTCTTCTCTATTATTTTAGTATATATTTTAAAGCACACCGATGACAGACATATTGCCCTATAGTTGCCGCAGTTTACATGTTCTCCTTTTTTGTATATTGGCACGATGATATTGTTTTGCCAGTCTTTAGGGATTGTTTGTTTTTCCCACGCCTCTTTATATATTTTCCATAGCCAGTTTATTCCTGCTTCTCCCATGTATTTTACCATTTCCGGTTCAATTTCATCATCTCCACCTGCCTTGCCTATTTTTATATTTGAAAATCCTTCTATTACTTCTTCTCTACTTATTTGCTCATAACAATTTTTCAACAAATAAAAAAATTTTATTTTTGTTTGAACTATTTATTATTTTTTTTATATATTAAGCAAGTACCCGTGGCATTCTTTGAGTAAAATTTTTACTATAATATTATAGCATCATATTCTTCCAATTAAGATAAGATTGAGATTGTGGTAATAAATAAACAATGAGTTTCAAACTTTAAAGTTCATTAAGTCTATATATTCCAAAACGCAATGGTATATCAATTTGTTTATGTATATTTTAAACTGACTTTTGCAATATAACATCAAAATGAAATTGAGCATTTTTAAACGAATTGACTCAAGCTCTCATCTTGTATTTTTTGTTTTTTTGAAGTTATACTTCTATACGCGCGCTCCACGTTGGAAATTTGTATGAGAGTGAATCTGTGAAATCATTACATATGTAAGATAATGAGTAAGAGAGAGACAGAAGATATATTTTCTCTCTCTTCCTCTCTCGAATATAAAAATGTTCCTCTTGTATATATAATTTAATATTATATATATATATATATATATATATATATATATATATATATATTGTATAAAGATATATATATATATATATATATATATATATATATATATATATATATATATATAATAAAATATTTATTAATATTATTATTTATGTGATATGTTTTGTATTATTTATTAAATGTTCATAATTATATTAGTCTTTTGTATTTCAAAATAATAATCTCAATAAATCACTGTATGATCCAGAACTGTCAATTTTGAAATACATTTGTGTCATGTCCTCGGTAGTATAGTAGTCAGTATCCCCGCCTGTCACGCGGGAGACCGGGGTTCGATTCCCAGTCGGGGAGGACTTTTTTGTTATTATTATTAGATGGTAAATGTATAATGGTAAAACATATATGCGTCAGTAGAAAAGTTATGTATATTATTATTATTTAAATACTTATGAATATTGCATTTTAATTTGTATTGTATTATTATATTAATAACAAAATAAACAATGAATTTTACTGCAGAGTATGTGTAAAAAAATTTTTGCATTCAACTCCTTTCATACATATATGAAAATAAAAATATACATTTTCATCAAAATATTGATTCAATCCTTCATTTACTTATTACAGGTCAAAAGTTGTTTATTAATTGTTAGTAAGTTGTTATTAATTCTGTTTCTCTTTCTGCTATGTCTTACCTATAGCATTACATTGTGCAGATTGACTCCCAGATAAATTTGTAACGGCGAATGCGTGTATAGAAGGGTAACTTCCACCGGCAGTCCCATTGGACTGCCACACCCGTTTTTTTTACATCTGATGTTTAACCTATTAAAAAATGGCCTCGAAAAACGCTAAAATTATATTTTTTTCGGCTATGTTAGTAGTTTATTTGCCCTTTCCGGTTAAAGTAAGCGTTGTTTTTTAAATTTTTTAATAATAACATTTAAATATTATTATTTAAAAACATTAATAATATTAATATTTTTAATGTTTTAATATTTAAAATTAAATGTGTTAATATTTAAACACAAAAATGCTATACATAAATAGGTTGCCATGGAAAATTTTCAGTAAAATAAAGTTTCAGCATGTGAAATCGAACTTTTTTCGACAAAAGCCACACGCCTAGCATGCTTAACAAGAAATAAAACCTAGTTTATCTGGGAATATTTATTTCCAAGTCAAGTGTGTATTCTCATATGTACTTTTAAATGTGAATTATATAAAAACGTTTTGGCACAAACTGCACATGTAAAAGGTTTATCTCCAGTATGTATTTTCATATGTTTTTCTAAATTGGATTTTAGTAAACACCTTTTGGAGCAAATTTCACAAGCAAAAGGCTTATCTCCAGTGTGTATTTTCATATGTTTATTTAAATTGGATTTTAGCGAAAACATTTTGGCACAAAATTCACATGCAAAAGGTTTATCGCCAGTGTGTACTTTCATATGTTCTCTTAAAGTGGATCTTTGAGAAAAACTCTTGCAGCAAATTTCACATGAAAAAGGTTTGTCTCCAGTGTGTATTCGCATATGTTCTTCTAAATAGGAACGTTGTGAAAACTTTTTGGTACAAACTTCACAAGTAAAGGATTTTTCTCCAGTGTGTATTTTAATATGTTTTTTTAAAGCGGCTTTCCGTGAAAACCTTTTGGAGCAAATTTCACATGTAGGTTTATCGCCTGTGTGTATTTCCATATGTTCTTTTAAATGTGAATTATATAAAAACATTTTGGCACAAATTTCACAAGTAAAAAATTTATCTTTAGTGTGTATTTTCATATGTTTTTTTAAATTGGATGATAGCGAAAACATTTTGGAGCAAATTTCACACGCGAAAGGTTTATCGCCAGTGTGAATTCCCATATGTTCTTTTAAAGAGGAACTTTGTGAAAACTTTTTGGTACAAATTTCACAAGTAAAGGATTTCTCTCCAGTATGTATTTTAATATGTTTTTTTAAACTGTATTTCCGTGAAAATCCTTTGGAGCAAATCGCACATGCAAAAGGTTTATCGCCAGTGTGTACTCTCATATGTTCTGTTGAAATATATGTACAAGGAAAAGTATTTTCTCCAGTAGGTACTGTTAAAACACTCTCTTTATGAAACTCTTTAGAACAAGTTTCACACGTTAAAAGGTTTTTTCCTGCATCGTGACTTTTTACACTTGATTTTAAATCAGAACTTGCTGAAAAGTTTTTGTTGCATATTTTACACGTGAAAACGTATTCACCAGCGTGAACAGTCATATCTGTTTTTAAATGAGTCTTTGTTGAAAATTGTTTGGCGCAAATTTCAGGGGTAAAATAGTTTTTCTCAGTGTTCACATTGGTTGAGGCAGTTAAACATTGGTCCAAACCGTCATTAATTCTAACATGGTCTTTGAATAATTTGCTTGCATCAGTTCGTATATCTTCATGGGGAACACCTAAAATCGTGATTATCTATTAAACCACTATCATGTACTTAAATAAAAAACATGTTATAGTAAAAGCAAAATAAAGTTGCGTGCACGTCACCAAGGTAGAAATTCTATTGTATATGTGGCTTCATTTCTATAGAAAAGTGTATGTTACTTTAGTTTGCTAAACAATCACTTCTAAAAATAACCCGATCAATAAAAAACTTTTTGTTTAAATGTTGATGAAGAAACCACCAATTAATGACGGAGTATTAGTCACTACCAGATATATTGTCATGATGCCGCGTCGTTTGTTGAATTTTTGAATCAATGTTGTGTGACTTTTGTACTCGTGGTATCATCGATTTTTGAGGTTATCTTGTGAAAAACATTTATTTGTCAAAATGCTTAAACAGCTGAATAATCGATGCAAAGAACTTGTGGCTTCATTAGTTAACTATTTTGAAGAAGAAAGGAATAATGATGGCCCTTTGTTCCCCTTAAACGCTGTGCAAGAGGTAATATGCGAATAAAATATCATTACTTTACAAAAATTTGTATTATTGTAGTGTGTAGCTGCTGCTTTAAACATCAGTGGGACAGTGAGCAGCATATGTCAAATGCAGAAAAAAGGTGAACAGTTCGAGTCACCAAAGAAAAAGCGTTGCACTAATAAATGATTAAAAAATACAACAACTTTAAATACAACCTCTATTCGTGATACCATTTACAATATGTACCAGAGAAGTAAATATGATTATAAAAAATATACATTTAACATAATTTTATTTCTGTATGCTTTTAGAATAGCACATAACGGTTCAATCATCGTGGTCCCAACTGAAAGATAAAGAATTATTTAATGGTAGTACCACTTCTTTAAAAAGATTGCTCAAAGAACTTGGGTTTGAGTGGATGAAGGATAATCCTCGACGAGGACTTATCTAACGTTGTTTGTAAAAGAATACAATTCTTGAGAACTTATAAAGAAGCGAAGGATGAAGGTATATACCAATTCGTGTTTCTCGATGAAACTTGGATATTTCAAAATGGGATCATTGGTAATTCTTGGCAAAATGAAAATATAAAGAGTTTTAAAACCACTAAAACGGATGGCAAAAGGTTTGTTTTGTATATATATGGTATATATATATATATATTCGGTTTTTTATAACGTCTTACGACGTTGTCCGACTCCCAAACGCCACTGTATTCTGTCTTGAGTTAGGTTTTCGTCCAGATTTCGAGCGCTAATCGCTTTCCTAACTCCCAGGTTCCAGCTCTGTGGTGGTCTTCCTCGTTTCCTCTTCTCTGGGGGTTGCCACATCATCGTTTTTTTAGGCAATCTTTCGTCCCCCATTCGGCTCACATGCCCATACCATATGAGCTGTTTTCTCTCAATATCCTCAACTATAGTGCCCTCTATACCCATTTGTTGTTTTATCACTTCATTCCGTATTCTGTCGGCTCTTGATATTCTCATCGATCTTCTGATGGCATCCATTTCCGTGGCTTCGACCTTTTTCTTATATTTTTCGGTTATTCTCCATGTCTCAGCTCCATAAAGTAGGCTAGTTTTAACCATTGTCTCATAGATGTTCCATTTTCTTTTCTTTGATATTTCTTTACTCCATAGAATTCCGTTCAAACATGCTATAGCTCTTCGTGCTTGTACAATTCGATGTTCTATTTCTCGTTCGTCTTTTCCACTACGGTCGAAGATGACGCCCAGGTATTTATATTCGTTGCATGGATTTATTTTTTGATTGTCATCGATATCGAGTTGTTCTGCTTCAGCTCCAATTGAGAGGTATTTTGTCTTTTCTAAATTGATATTTAATCCCCATTTCTGGTATTCTTCAATTAGTTTTTTAAGCATGTATTCCATGTCATCTTTGTCATTTGAGATCACCACCTGATCATCTGCAAACTGTAAAGTATATATGTAATCCTGATCGTTCAATTGTATACCCATTCCTTTGACTTTCCTTTTCCATTGTTTCAGAGCTGCAGAGATATAAATCTTAAATAGAGTCGGAGAGATACAACATCCTTGTCTGAGACCCTTAGTAACTGCAAATTTTTCAGCTAAGAGGTTTCCGAATTTCATTTGGGAGTTTGAACCATAATATAGATCTTTGAGAGCACTAACCAATGTTTGATGTATGTTTGATGTGCCCAGGACTTCCCATAGTTTATTTAGCGGGACTGTGTCATATGCCTTCTCAAGATCTACAAAAGTCATATGTAACTCTCTATTTGTCACAATTTTCTGTTCTATAATTTGTTTAAGACAGAAGATGTTATCTGTACATGAACGACCTGCTCTAAATCCTCCTTGTTCTTCGTCTTCAGACGATTGATAATCTTCCTCTATCAGGTCCCGTAGTATTCGACCGTATAGTCGACTCATTGAACTTGTGACCGATATCCCTCTATAGTTTTTACAATTTCTCCTGTCACCTTTTTTATATCTTGGGGTCATATATGCTGTTTTCCATTCATCTGGTGTTGGATGTCCATTAATATATTCGTTAAATATCACCGTGATCATTCTGTGTAATTTCTCTGAGCCATTCTTTATTAATTCCGTAGTTACTCCCTCTGGTCCACTTGCTTTCCCATTCTTCATCCCTGCTATAGCTTTTTGAACTATGTTGATGTCTATGGTAATATGCTCTCCCAGAATTTCGATTCTTGATGAATTCATATTTTCTTTAAATTCGTCTCTGTTCTCATTTAATAGATGTTTGTAATAATGTGTCCAATCCTCGGGATTTATGGGATTTAGAATCACTTTCTCGTTAGTCGGCTTCTTAACAGAGTTTATAAACTTCCACGCCTCAGTGCATTGTCGTCCTCCAATATAAGATTCTATCTCTCTGCACCTTCTATCCCACATCTCATTTCTGGAGGTCATAACTATCTTTCTAGTTTTCTTCTTCATTTCATTGTATCGGTCTTTGTCTACGTCATCTTTTGTATTCAACCACTTATGGTATAATCTTTTCTTTTCTGTTACCGCATTTTCGACGTCTTCATTCCACCAAAGCTTGTTACTAATTTTATTTTGTTTGATTCCTAAGACCTCCTGTGCTGTTTGATGAATACTTGATATTATGTTTTCATATATGTATTTGGTATTTGTTAGTGTTTCGTCAAGTTTGGTGTCCATTCGAGTCTTATATAGTGTGCGGGTGCTCTTATGAATTAAACTGGACAGATTGTATTGAGGAAGATCAATTCTTTCTAAAAGTTGTTCGTCTTGGCTTGATGAGACACTGCCCTTTAATCTATATGGGAAAACAATTTTTGCCCTGACCATGTGGTGATCTGATCCGCATACTGCTCCTCTCATAGCTCTAATATCTCTAATGAGTATTTGTGAATTTTGTTTAACTATCACGTAATCTATTATAGACTTAAGATTCCTTGTTGGTTGAAACCATGTATATTTGTGTATGTTTTTGTGACAGTAATATCCGTTAGTTATTTTGAGTCTATTACTTTCACAGAGATTGATAAGTCTTTCTCCGTTATCATTTACGACGTCTTCTCCATAAGGTCCAATTACATTGTTGTGGCGCTTGTTTCCTGTTCTTCCATTAAAATCGCCTAATAAAAATATTTCTCGGTTATTTCCAACTCTATTAATAACTTCGTTTAATTTTGCAAAGAATTCGTCTTTTGTGGTTACATTCTCATCCTCTGAGGGGGCATAGATTGCTAGTATTGTTGTTTTTTTTTTGGTGTAGGGTCATATTTACTTGCAGGATATTTTCATCTATTGCAGTCCAGCTGGTAATTTTCCTTTTAAACTTTTTGTTAATAATTACGGATACTCCTCTCTTAGCTCTTTCTTCCTTTGGTACGCCGCTATACAAGTGTATGTAGTATTAACATAAGTTGTTATATCTTCTTCTTCTTCCTACTTTATAAATAGGCAAAATGCCTGTTTTACTTCGGTTTTTAGCCTCAATTGACGTTGTCTGACCATCTTTTCCTCGGTCGTCCCAATGATCTTCTTCCATTTGGCGATTTGTCTCTTGCTATTCGTACTATTCTATTTTCTGTCATTCTTTCGATGTGTTGATTCCATTCAACTTTTCTTCTTTTGGTCCACGCGTTTATTTCCTCTATACCACATCCCGCTCGTATTTCCCCACTTCTTACTCTGTCTCTTAGAGTTTGGTTTGTTATTTTTCGTAAGACTTTCATTTCTGTTGTTTCCAGTAGTCTTTGTGTTTTCGCCGTATCTGCTCTTGTTTCCGCTGTGTACGTCATTATCGGTCTTATTGTTGATTTATATATCCTGGTTTTCGTTTCCGTTGTGAGGTATTTGTTTCTCCAGATTGTGTTGTTGAGACATCCTGTTGCTCTGTTTGCCATGTTCACTTGTTTTTATACTTCTTCTTCCACTTTTTCATAGCTTGACAGTTTTATTCCCAAGTATTCAGTTTCCATCACGTGTTCTATTATTTTGTTATTTACGACTAGTTTACATCTTCTCGGTTCCGCTGATATCACTATCGCTTTAGTTTTCTCTGTTGAGATCTCCATGTTGTATATGAGCGCCGTATCAAATAATATCATTGCAGATATATTATACTCCATGCTGAAAATAAAACCGGATTTATAAAGGGTGCTGAAGTAATATTTTGTTCAAAAATTCAACTTAGTGATTATCATGGGGAAATGAACCAGGCAAATTTCTTGAAATGGTTTGAATATTAGTTTCTGCAAAACTTAGAGAATCCTTCTCTAATTGTACTTGATAATGCACCTTATCACAGTATGTTATTGCATAAAACTCCGAATACAGGCTGGTCAAAAAGTGCTATTGAGGAGTGGTTGACAGAAAAAAAACATTCCCTATTCCCATATGATGTTCAAAACAGAACTGTTGCGCATCGTTTCTCAGTAAATATACAGATATAATCTTACATATAAATGTCATTTAATTTAAGCATTTTTTTTTAGAAATAAACCAGAAACCAAGTATATAGTGGACGATATGGCAGAACGGTATGAACACAAAGTTTTACGTCTTCCTCCTTACTTCTTTGTGTACAAAATTATTTGGTATAAATCTCTGTAACTATTAATATAGTATTTTTTGTGCCATCTGTATTTTGTAACTGTTTCTGTTGAGATAGTAATAAATGTTTAATTTATTTGCCTAAATCATTTTTGTTTACTTATTTAAAAAAAGTCTCCTCTAAACTCTTTTTGTGTTTTTTTTTAGGACAGAAGAACCTTTTCTTTGTTTTTGTTTGTCTGTTTGTTTAAGGAGATTCATGCAGGTACCCTTTTGTTTAATTTTTTGTAGTTGTCCCAATCTAACCCCCTTGCCATTCACTTATCCACGACCCAGCTACTCCAAATAAACCCTCAGAGCCGTTCGCACAGTTTCGTTTATTTTGCTTGCCCTATCTCTGCCCCAATAATTTATGTCCCCAATTTTCAACCCCTTATAGTAATACATTATGTGGAAGGCAAAATACAGTATGTAAAAGCCAAATGGAATAAATTCCGTATTTAGGTTACTGTACATATTTATAAAAAATCCCGAAACACGTCAAATTTAAATTATAACTTGACATTCTTTAACGTGAAAATGCAACCCCTACCTTCAACCCCCTTAGAATGACAGGTACAACCCCAATTTTTAAAATAGGAAGTATAGGCTTGTGATATATCGTTTGAAAGGCCTTTTCATTCTCCATTCAAAAATGTTGTCGCTTTCAAGTTTATTAAGATTAACTAAGATAAAATAAATTAAAATCATGTGGTTACCGAAATTCGCTACAATATAATCAAAAACTAAAATGTAATGCAAAACGTAATAAAATGTAGAACACGAAAAAGAACTATGAATGTTAATGAAGTAGATGTTCAAAATGTTCACCGCGAACGTCTTGGCAACATCCTAATCTCAAATAAAACTGTCTTCTAACATTATTTAACATAACAGGCGCGATCGACCTAATCGCAAGCGTTATTCGTTCTTTTAAGTCATTTAAATCAGAAGGTTTAGTTTTGTACACATGGCTCTTCACATATCCCCATAAAAAGAAATCTAATAATGTAAGATCAGGTGATCGCGCTGGCCATTCACTCCCTATCCACCGATTGGGAAATATTATATCGAGGTACTGCCGGAGTTGGTAATGTGGTGGTGCTCCATTCTGCTGAAACCATATCGTATTCGCTGGAACTTGAGGGTTTCCTGGATCAGGATATAAATTTGCCAACGTTGGAATGACATCATGTTGAAGTAGTGTCAAATAATTGTTGCCATTCAAGTTGTCCTTAATGAAAAAGGGACCAATGATATTGTTTCCTACAATCCCTGCCCAAACATTAACCTTTTGACGGTATTGAGTGTGTTTTTATCTCATCCAGTGAGGATTTTCCGTGGCCCAGTAGCGGCAATTTTGCCGATTAGCATGACCGTTAAGTGAAAAAGTACACTCATCAGAAAACATAACGTCTTCTAGTTGGATAATATTGTTATCCAACATGTCCATCATTTGCTCACAAAAAAAAGTTCTCCTATCAAAATCGACTTCTATGAGCTCCTGAGTAGGTATCATCTTATAGGGATGCAATTTATTTTCTTTTAATATGTTTACTATCGATGTATGGCTAGCATTGAATGTAGTGGATGCCTGTCTACTCGATGTATGTGGATTTTCCTGAAACTCAAGCAACACATCTAATTTGAGTTCATCACTCAGTGCATTGGCAGCTGCTTTTTTTATCTGCCTTACATGACCAAACTCGCGAAACTGCTTCTCTATTTTACTTTTCTTGTTCCTTGGGATATAGGCGGTAAATTAGGAAATTTCTCATGAAATAGGCGAGTTACTTCCTGTTGTGTTCGGGTGTTATCTCCGTAACCAATCATTTGTAAAACTGTTATTTTATGCATTTCCGTTAATCTAACCATTTTTCAGAATTGAATTGAACGAATCTAACTAATGCGTGTTAAAATAACGCTGCCACGGAAATTCTTTAAAATTTTTTAATGGTTACCATCTAAAAACCACATTGCTATGGTTTTTGTTCACTTTCTCATTATCAAGACCTAAACGGGAAATAAGTTTTGAGTATATTTTAGCGAATTTCGGTAACCACATGATTTTAATTTATTTTATCTTAATTAATCTTAATAAACTTGACAGCGACAACATTTTTGAATGGAGAATGAAAAGACCTTTCAAACGATATATCACAAGCCTATACTTCCTATTTTAAAAATTGGGGGTTGTACCTGTCATTCTAAGGGGGTTGAAGGTAGGGGTTGCAATTTCACGTTAAAGAATGTCAAGTTATAATTTGACGTGTTTCGGGATTTTTTATAAATATGTACAGTAACCTAAATAATGAATTTATTCAATTTGGCTTTTACACACTGTATATCGTTACAATGGTAATCGACTTAAACTGCAAATTTCATAGGTGGGCCAACTGATAAGGGAAGGGGCTCGTATACAATGATCGTACTCGTACCTACTAATATATCTAGCGAAGGTGGCCAATGTGCCGGTTCGAGTTCACCTAAGGTTAATGAATATTAAACATTTATCGTTGTATTAGATACGAGTTATTATATTAAATACTAGCGGACCCGACAGACTTATTCTGTCAAATAGATTTGGAATGTGGCAGTTTATTTCTTTACTTCTCCTGAACAGAACCATCACCATGATGATAGGGCGGTATGTGAGGGTCAGCTCGGGTGACCTAAGTATCTTCGCTTCCACGAACTTTGGCCACCTTTTTGGACCCACTAAAAACCCCGACTTAGATGTCTGCCAGACGGCTTCAAACTAAGAGGGGAACTTAAGGTTCAAACCTGATTGAAAAATAATCTAAAGAGATAGTGGGAACCTAAAGGTGAAAAATATTTATAAAGTGGGCGCTTCAATGACAAAACGTAGAGATAATTAATTATTTATTATTATTATTATCGACATAGGGTTAATAACCGATGTAATAAAGAATAATGAAATAAAACGTATATAAGTATTTTCAGTAATCGCTTTATTGAAAATCAAGTGAATCATAATTATTAACAAAAATCTGTTTTATTTTTATTGTAGTGCTTTATGATATATACAGTGTGGCGCACCGAAAACGAAACAGAGGCATTTACTGGCAGATGATTCCTTTTTTGAAAAAACGCTCGGACCCGTCGATTTTGTTTTCGAGGGGGACACAAAATTGGCATAAAATCACTTTAACATTTGCAGCCCCTTAAGCGGGGGTGGCATCATCCCTAAAATCTTAAATGAAAAGGGGGGTCGAATGATCCATTATTTGAAAGGTCTTTCAACTCCCTTTATAATGATGTAAAATTCATGTATTCAATTCAGTAGTTGTGGAGATTTATTGATTTAAAGTAGACTTTAATAGGTACATCAAATTAGTTTGTACTTCTTTCAGAAGAAATTTGAGTAAAAGCATTTTCTTGATAAGTAAATGCTTTTATTTACTACGCCCATGGTTTATTAATAATAAAAATAGCAATTGAAGTGTCCTTTGTGACAAAAAAAGTTGTTTCTTGAAGAAAGATAAGTAGAGAATGCCACGTACTTATTTTAAATAGGAAATAGTACATTAGTTTGCGATTGATTTGACCAATCTTTGTTGTTAAAATATCATTTATTGCTTTATACATAAATTAACCATGGTATATTCCACGGCAGAAAGGGTTGAAATTATTGAAATATTTTTCGGAAATAATCAGTGCGCTAATAGAACAGCACAAATTTTTAATGAGCGACATGAGAACAATAATGTGCACCGAAAATATGTTCTAGAACTTGTAGCTAAATTTCGGGAAACTGGATCAGTCGCCAATAAAAAACGTAATATTGAAAATCCTATAAGGAACGAAGCAACAGAAGTGAGGGTTTTAGGGCAAGTTATTGTAGATCCTACATTAAGTACCCGCAAATTGCAAACTTCGTGTGGTGTTAGTCGACGTACTATCCAACGGATTCTAAAGGCCCATAATTTTCATCCGTATAAAATTCACCTTGTACAAGAACTTAATGAAGACGATTTTGATAAGCGATTAGAATTTTGTGAAGTTATGAGTGAACGAATTACAAACGATGAACAATTTTTATTTAACATTTGCTTTTCCGACGAATGTTCCTTTTTTTTTAAATGGCGAAGTAAATCGTCATAATTGTCGATATTGGTCGGACTCTAATCCCAGAATTTACCATGAGGTACACACACAGCAGCCACAAAAATTAAATGTTTGGGCTGGCATTTTTGGCGATCATTTGGTTGGTCCTTTTTTCTTACCTGGAAATTTGACTGGTGAAATGTATTTGGAATTACTGCAAAATGCCATAGATCCTGCGCTAACAGATATAATTGAAAATCAGAATGATGGTCGATACGTTGAGAATATGTTGATGTTCCAACAGGATGGTGCCCCACCACATTACGCATTAAGAGTTCGGCATTATTTAGATCAGACCTTTCCAGGTCAATGGATTGGTAGAAGAGGTGCCGTTGAATGGCCCCCAAGATCGCCAGATTTATCCCCTTTGGATTTCTTTTTGTAGGGTTACTTAAAAAGCAAAATCTATGCTACTCAGCCAACATCCTTAGAAGATTTACGACAAAGAATTGTGAATGAGTGCCATCAAATTACTCCTCAAATATTGCAAAATGTCCGGCAACGTTTTCAGCAAAATCTTTATTATTGCATGGAAAGTAATGGTGGTCATTTTCAACATTTACTCGGCTGACAGGTCAGTTCATTTTTTTTTTCGCAAAAAGCGTTTTTTTTTAAAGGAATCATCTGCCAGTAAATGTATCTGTTTCGTTTTCGGTGCGCCACCCTGTATACAATGTTTTTTGTTTGATTACTTGGTGAATATACAAACAAATCTGATGGTTTTCCAACACGGGAACGGGCAACATACAATTGACCATGTGAGAAACATGGGTTTTTTAGAATAATACCACAAACACCTAATAATTGCCCCTGGGACTTATTTATGGTCATAACAAAAGCAAGCCGCACTGGAGCAATTGTAGTCGTCTCCTTTATACTTTCCTTTCAGTATAGTTGCGTCTATCACGTTGTTCAATAATTTTTTTATTGCTAACCGTGTGCCGTTGCAAAGACGCGGTTGGTTGATATTTCTCAACATTATAACTACCGATCCAACCTTTAATTAAAGATTGTGAGATGCCAATCCTGATAAATCCAGCAAGTTAAAAATTCATTCGGATAGTTGACGACATCTTCTTGATTAGTAGCCGAATAAACTGATTTATATATCCATCGTGCCATCGTGCATTCATCCCAAACAATCAATTCACATTGCTGCAAAACTTTTGCCATTGCAGAGTTCTTCGAAATTTTGCAGGTTGGAGTTTCGTTGATTTGCATGTTTAATGGCAATTTTAGTGCTGAATGAGTTGTTCGACCACCTTCAAGCAAAGTTGCTGCGATTCCCGACGAAGCGAGTGCAATTTTATTTTGTGAGCGAATTGTTGCTAACATCAATGAAATCAAAAAAGTTTTTCCTGTACCACCAGGTGCATCTAAAAAGTAAATCCCTCCTGTTTTATCATTTGTTACTTTCATAAGTATATCAAATACATACTTCTGTTGTTCATTCAATAGTGGAAGATGTGTTTAATTTAATTCTTTCAAAGTGTTGAGATCATAAAGTTTTTCTCGGTGCAACTCTTGGATTGCAAGCTGAAGATTGCAAGATCTTGAACCCCAAACGACGTCATTTGAAAGCATTTGTTATATTGTTGGATATTTGACAAAAAGTGTATGGAATCTGGCCGTATTCCTGAAACCAATGAGTAATATTGCTCTGGTGGTGGATCCAATGGTATCAATTTCACTTTCCCATTTGCGCAACACAATCCATTGGCTTCATTTTTGTATTTCAATGCCTTACAATGAGAGCAAACCAAGTTCATAGATTCAATAGTAACACATTGGTAATTACTGTATTTAATTGACAAATCGTAATTGAAAGCAGCTCGATTCAAACTTGCGTGATTATTAGTTGAATCTCGGTCGTCACGTTCTTGTGCAGTATGAATAGATCGGTAAGTAGTTTGGTTTGTAGCATTTCGGGTTCTTCTACCTAAATTACTTCGTCTTATAGAAGGCATATCGAATATACTTAATAATTATTAATCACAGGTATTAAAACACTTTGCACAAAACACGATATAAAACAATCAATCAAAAATAAATCGAAGAAAACTGGAGAATTTGTTTCGTTTATCAAGTTAACAAAAGAAAACTGAGGAGATAAGGTAACAGAAAATCCAAGAAAAACAATATGTGTGTGTACACCAATGTATACCGGCAATGAATATGTTGTTGTTGTCTGTGAAAGAGAATATAATCAAAGAGGATATAACACTACGTTTTAGGTTTATTTTTTATTTTTTTGTTTTAATTTGATATGACTTGGAGTCAAGTCCTTTAAGCCAAAACAATGTTGTGTGTATATAGAGTATATTAAATTAATAATAAATTAATTATTAAAGATAATAAACGCTTTCTAACGCGATTTATTTGACAGATGCAACGACGTGAAAACTGATGCAATTTATATCGCGTTCGAAACTAAAACAAAAGAAAGAATATTGCGAGGCCAATCAAATCTATAGCTCTTACATTTTTTGACTTTTCAATTTGGTCGGGTTCATGATTTATCACTTTTGTGCGAATGCATTAGATCCTCCAACGCGAACACGCACACACACGAACTCACACACACAAAGATTTGATTTAATTTGAACTTTGTGCAGCGACAATAAAGCGCAAATTGACTCTTCGACGTTAGGAATACACTGACATTGTTACTCCTACACTAACAACAGTGAGTGCTTGTAATTTAATATAAACTTTATTGAATAGTAATAAAGTTCAAATTGACTCTACATTTAGTTTAGAAAATATTTATATGGGAAAAAGAAAAGAGCTGTTTTAAGGTTTTCCCGGAAATTATTCGAATTTTTCTCGCCGTAAAAACCATCCTTAGACTTCAAGGAATATTTTAAAAAAAGAATTGTTAAGATTGGTCCATGCGTTGTTGAGTTATGCGCTTACCAACACATTTTACGATTCATTTTTATATTATAGATTATATTTTTAGACTATTTTACATTTTAATACTAGGGGTTAAAACCCTAGCACACAAACATACAGTGAAAGCCAAATAAAGTTGCGTTCACATCATCATTGTGAACATTTGCAGCATTGATGGTTGCAGCAATGCAGCAGATGGTTGCATGAAGTATGAAAATTAACAGAAAAGAACTGAAGTAAACAAAAAAGGTGAAGGTAGCAAATTTCACACTATATTAAATGGAATTTGAAAATGAGTGTTTCTTTTTTTTCATTTGTTTTTTGTTAATTACATTCATAAATAGATTTTACAAAGTAAGGAATACTCACAATTAAAGTGGTAAGGTTATTACTGAGTTACCAAACAGTAAATATAATTAAAATAAAACCACAAACAATAAAATAAAATATTTTTTAATAATGAACGTATTTTCAAAGAAAAAACATGACATTAAAAAAAACAACATCAAGAGCTAAACATTTTCTGAATCTGATTCCACATTAGTGTCACTCTCCCCACTATTAACATTTATTACTATTAGACTAATTTCTTGACGATCAAATATTCTTTCTCTCTCATACCATTAAAATATTTATCTTTCAGTATGATTGATAGAGTTTTTCCACATATCAGGAGTAATCATGTAAAGTGCCTCATGCCACATGTTTAGGCAGTTGTTAGCACTGTTACTATCTCTACAAATGTGCCTATTGTAATAATTTTTTGCTATGCCCCAAATTAATTCAATAGGGTTAAAGATACAAGTACACTTATAATGGATTTTGTATACCAGAAATGTTCTGTGATCTAGCCAGAAATGATTGGTTTAATTATATACATTTTATAAAGGATTTTTACTTAAATAAAACTTTAGTCTATTTATAATTTTCACTCATAATTAAATATTTAAGGCACAATAACTACTCCCAAATGCCACAACAGTTCCTCTTATAATAAAGAGGTTATAATTTGCCTCCAACTCAAGCTCATGCCAAGAGGACTTAGTTAATTTTAAAATAAATTTGTTTTGGACTCAAGTTTATTTTGGAATCAAACTTAAAAGCAAGCATTCATTTTGACGAAGACTTGCCATATTTTGTAGAACATGAATGATCATATCATTAAAAGCGGCATGCAGTTAAAATCTCAATTTATGATTTTTTGGATTTACTAAGGTTTGGAATATTGCTCTTCAAGTTAATCCTGAGTGCCCAGCATCTCACTCAATAACACATTGAAACGTTCACACCTAAACAGAAATTCATATCTAGCCCAGATTATTGTATCTCACAGGTGGCCAAAAATTGATAATGTTGAGGTTCATATTATAATTCCTGCTAATAGAAGATACAGTTTATTTTAACAGCATGTTAAAGTTACCTTCAATAATTTATTGATTGTCAAATTTAAATAAAAATCAAATAAAAATGCATGTTTTGGTTTTTGAAAGGGTTGTGTAATTTTTTTTCAAAAACTGAACACTGAGTCATACCTGGAAATGCTTCTTCATTGATTAAACATTTTATGATTTTTATTTACATTTAAATAATTATAAAACATTTGAATTTTGTGTGTAAAATAAGGAATTTTTATAAATATACAAAAAATTGGCTACTATTGAGATGTATCCTTTTGGCAAATAATCAACATACAGCTAAAGTTATTTTATCAGGAGAACTTAATTACTTACTTTTTTCAATTGTTTCTTTTTCTATAAATAGTATGAGTTTATCTTCATATTTTTCCTTTTCTGTCTTTATAGGGTACTCTTTTAAAACTAAATAATCAAATACATCATTTGTACTTTCTCTCTTGGGCTCTGCAATAATCTCAATTTTAAAGGTATCAAAAAGATCATCACCCCCTTCATTATCTATTTCATGTTTATATGTGTACTCATTAACTTCTTGTTTTACTTCCATTTCATTAAACATGTATTACTATTTTCAGGATAGGTTGTTAGTTGTTATCAAAAAAACAAAATCACTTAACCTCAGAGCAGCAGAGTACATTAACCATCGAGCAAAAACAAAAAACATTAACGCAGTAATCGCAGTATAAATATAAACAAAGGTATACCTAATATCAAATATAATCTCCATTCGCGTAACTCGGGCATATTTTGACAGATTCATTGTCGGAAACCTACAACACAACAATTCCTACTTCTCAGTATTAATAGCTCAAGTATCCTACTATTGCAGACTTCTTTCTTTAAAAAAAGAAGAATTATTCTAAATAGTTAAAGTGTATACTAAACCCATCAAATTTTGGGTAGTATATATTTAAAAAATATATTTTAGTTGTTATAATTTAACATAACTATTTATTATATGGTGCAGATAAATAAATATTGATTGGCGGTAATTCGGAAAGTTCTATTTTACTTACTATTTAGTTTGTTTACTAATAATATTGGCTATGAGTACGTGTGCTTGGTTGTATAGTAATTTCCAGCCACTTTTAGTCTGTCAAAAAGTAACTAACTTCGCAAAAAAATAATTACTAAATTCACTAGACAGTTAGGACTGGGAATAGCGAACCGAGTATACCATTTTATATCAATAAAGTAAAACACTTGCACGTCACGATTTGTACAAAGTGACGTCACTTGTATTTAAAATTTCCAGAACGTTACCCTTAGAGTTCAAATGTTTCTAACACAGCTAATAATACATCGATAATAGAATCTATGGAGAAGCTATGAGCATATTAACGTATGTACCACAGAATACTAATCACTTAGTATTCTGTGTATGTACTAAAAACGGCGTAGGTAGGCGTGGCTAACTGTGATATCAATATGGCGGTGGGATCATGGCCGGACTCAATAATATTAAAACTACTATAAAAATATGACTAGTTATTCAGAAGATTTAACCATAATCTAAAAAAGTGCAATACATTTTTAATAAACTATTATTTATTTATACCGCGGTTAACACTAAAAACACGATATATTATACATAAAGATAAATTAATACAGTCACATACTATTAATTTATTCTCTGAAGTACGGGCCATTACTTTGTTTACATATTTGTATACTAACCTGTAGAACGTTATTCCTGAAGATTTTTTATTAACATTGCTTCTGCCACTGCAACTACGTTGAGAACAAGAAACCATTATTATGCACTATCACAATATATTATTACAGTTTCTATAAAAGTATTATAAAACTAAAAATATTCGAAAAATAACAAGCGTAAATAAACATATACAATCTGTCAAAAGTGGCAAAACAATATGGCCGAAGTGAGGTCGTTTTTAGTCACGTGATGCCCTCTCCATAGATTCTAACTCGATGTAATAATACGAAACCCATACGGAACTGCTCCATCTTTCTTAGGCGTCAACACGGTGTAATAATAAGAAAAATGTAATCATCATTATATTGATTAAATAACCAAAAACATTTGTTATTATTAATAATATAAATTTTATGAAATAACTCTTCAAGTCTAATATTTCACAAAATAATAATTTTAATTAAACAGATTGGATAATTGTACGCAACTGATACCGGAATACTTCAAATTTTATTGACAGTTCAGCGTGTGGCAAAAGTGTATAAAGTGTTGCCGCTTTTTTAGAGTAAGAATTTTGTTTATGTTTTGATTTCTTACACAATTTGGTCATAATATAAATTATATTAATAAATTATATTTACAAATACATATTAAATTTAGACTAATAGTTTTAAAAACTAATTATTGTTGTGTATTGTGCTATGTCAAAACAAATAAATAGTCTGTAGAAAGCCGATAAGCTTGTTGCATATAAGATAGATAATTTTGAACAAGAAATAATGGCGGGACGTCTTTACTATTACAGCCCTAAAACAGGTAAGTTTAAAATTTGGAATATATAATTTTGTATTAAAATGTTTTCTTATGTATTTTAGTGTGTTGCAGTAGTCTTGAAACTAAGTGTACAGTCTGTGCCAAACCCTTCTCTCAGTGCGTCACTAATTTTGACATAATATAGAATTTTAAGAATGTCGAAAATTATTTCATGTCATTTTAGTTAAATTTGACAGTTGCAGGATCGTAATCCTTCTTTTTCTAATTGAAAATAATTTAATAATTTTAATATTAGTCTTTGTTCTTTCTCGATATATCTCGGCATATTTAAAATATTTTTATGACAATAAATACAAAAGTAAATTTTCACTGTAAAATGTCTGATAATACTAACCTGGAATGACGATTATTTTATCAGTTGACGTTGTGAAAGTACTGTCAAGATCCAGACCTCCTGCGTCAAATTATATTTATGCGCATCATTGATTGGATACCTATTTAGCGTATTCTGAACTCCAACTAATTATACATCCGCAAGTAGAATTAGCTTTACGATAAAAAATTTTCTAAGTTCTGTGTGTAATAATCACAGACTCACGTTTTTTTCTGTCACTTCTAGCTTAATGTGTTAGAGAGAATTCGATCAACTATGACGCACTGAAAGAAGGGTTTGGGACGAACTATATTTACTGTTAATATAATAGTTTGACAAATAGTTGACATTTTAAAAATTCCTCACTTACTAACTATTCTGATGTTTTGGCAACGCTGGGGTTCTGACGTCGTAAATCTTGAATGACGCATTTTTATATGAAAATACTATAAACTCCATTCGCTTAGCTCGGACAAATTTTGACAGATTCATTGTCGGAAACCTACAACACAACAATTCCTACTTCTCAGTATTAATAGCTCAAGTATCCTGCTATTACAGACTTCTTTCTTTAAAAAAAGAAGAATTATTCTAAATAGTCGAAGTGTATACTAAACCCATCAAATTTTGGGTAGTATATATTTAAAAAATATATATTTAGTTGTTATAATTTAACATAACTATTTATTATATGGTGCAGATAAATAAATATTGATTGTCGGTAATTCGTAAAGTTCTATTTTATTTACCATTTAGTTTGTTTACTATTAATATTGGCTATGAGTACGGGTGCTTGGTTGTATAGTAATTTCCAGCCACTTTTAGTCTGTCAAAAAGTAACTAACTTCGCAAAAAAATAATTACTAAATTCACTAGACAGTTCGGACTGGGATTAGCGAACCGAGTTTATATAGCATTTTAAACATAAAAATGCTTGCACGTCATTCAAGATTTACGACGTCAGAACCCCACAGCGTTGCCAAAACATCAGAATAGTTAGTAAATGAGGAATTTTTAAAATGTCAACTATTTGTCAAACTATTATATTAACAGTAAATACACTTAGTTATAAGATTACTGCAACACACTTAAATACATAAGAAAACATTTTAATACAAAATTATATATCCTAAATTTTAAACTTACCACTTTTAGAGCATTAATAATAAAAACGTCCCGCCATTATTTCTTGTTCAAAATAATCTATCTTATATGAAAGCCCAGCTTTCTACAGACTATTTAGTTGTTTTGGCATAGCACAATCACAATACACAAAAATAATTAGGTTTTAAAGCTATTAATCTAAATTTAATATGTATTTATTAATACAATTTATTAATATATAATATATTATGATCAAATTGTGTAAACTCGGTTCGCTAATCCCAGTCCGAACTGTCTAGTGAATTTAGTAATTATTTTTTTGCGAAGTTAGTTACTTTTTGACAGACTGAAAGTGGCTGGAAATTACTATACAACCAAGCACCCGTACTTATAGCCAATATTAATAGTAAACAAACTAAATAGTAAATAAAATAGAACTTTGCGAATTACCGACAATCAATATTTATTTATCTGCACCATATAATAAATAGTTATGTTAAATTATAACAACTAAATATATATTTTTTAAATATATACTACCCAAAATTTGATGGGTTTAGTATACACTTCAACTATATAGAATAATTCTTCTTTTTTTTAAGAAAGAAGTCTGTAATAGCAGGATACTTGAGCTATTAATACTGAGAAGTAGGAATTGTTGTGTTGTAGGTTTCCGACAATGAATCTGTCAAAATTTGTCCGAGCTAAGCGAATGGAGTTTAAGAAATCAAAACATAAACAAAATACTTATCTAAAAAAGCGGCAACACTTAAACAATTTTACCACACGCTGAAGTGTAAAAAAATTTGAAGTATTTTTGTACCAGTTGCGTACAATTGTCTAATATATTTAATTAAAATTATTATTTTGTGCAATATTCGACTAAAAGAAATTTTTCATAAAATTTATATTATTAATAATAACAAATGTTTTGGGTTATTTAATCAATATAATTCTAAAATTCCCAATATAATGATGATTACATTTTTCTGATTATTATACCATTTTGACGCCTAAGATCGAGGAGTTCCGTATGGGTTTCGTATTATTAGGTGTGTTACGAAAATTTGAATTCTAACGTTGACGTTCTGGAAATTTTAAATATAAGTGACGTCTCTTTATATAAATTGTGACGTGCACGCATTTTTATATGAAAAATACTGTAGTCGGTTCGCTATTTCCAGTCCGAACTGCCAAGTGAATTTAGTCATTATTTTTTTGCGAAGTTAGTTACTTTTGACAGACTAAAAGTGGCTAGAAATTACTATACAACCAAGAACATGTACTCATAGCCAATATTAATAGTAAACAAACTAAATAGTAAATAAAATAGAACTTTACGAATTACCGTCAATCAACATTTATTTATTTGCACCATATAATAAATAGTAATGTTAAATTATAACAACTGAAATATATTTTTTAAATATATACTACCCAAAATTTTATGGGTTTAGTATACACTTCCACTATCTTATATACTAAAACGCTAAGCCCTTTTTTTGTCCACCACTTTACTCAAAAACCATATTAGATAATTAAAATATTTTTTCGGAATATTATTAGTATTACGTATGAGATTGTCAAGATATACTTTTGGTACAAAAATTCACTTCCGGTTTTGAGATGACCGGAAGTTAAAATTTACTTTAAGTTTTAGACCCCACAATGTATATATGGATCGAAAGGTCTCGTCGAGACGAATCTAAATATGTACTTCCGGTTGCGATCCGACAACGGAAGTGACCCGAAACGCGCATAAAACGTCAAGATAGAGCAAATCTGACACCGGATTCGTGATCAGCATGCAAAATTAACTGCTAAATGATATCCATGTCGACATTTGATGAACTAAAAATTGCATTCCGGTTTTGAAGTCTACTTCCGGTTTCGTTTTTATTAGTCAAATCAATAGAGAATTCAACGTAGAGTTCAAAAATGTAAGTTCACGAAATTATCATTTATAGTTTTTGAGTTATTGATAAAAATATTTTTACTTCCGGTCATTGTATATATTGTATATTTTTCTCGAAAAATAAAAATTTCATTTAAAAAACTCGATGTCGAGTTGGTCCGCTAGTTTATACTAATTGTTATATTTTTTGTTAATCTAATTTATTGTCTTTATTTATTATCAAAGGTTCTACACTTATAACACTTACAAATTTATTTAAAGTCTTTATTTGTACAATATAACTAATTTATTTCAAACTAATAATTATATAATTTATCTACATTTATTACAATACGTACGTTACATGTTAAAAACTCGACGCGATGTTCAAAAACTGTCCCTTTAACTAAAATGTCTCCTATATATATATATATATATATATATATATATATATATATATATATATATATATATATATATATATATATAATTAACCATTAGTTCTGGAAATACGGCGAAGGATCGATGACCTTCCATCGAAGTAACTTCATCAAAAGCAGGTTTTTTATATCGGAGGGGGACCCATACATCTAGAAATTCGTCTAAGGATGTCGACCTTCCTGACTCTTGGCGAAAAGACTTGAAGGTCACGCCATACTGGTTTTTTAGCCGAGGGAGACACGTGGATCTTCTTAGTAGAAAATACTCGAATGGATAAGGATATTAGTAATAAATATGTTTACGAGTCATATGATCGTCATTATCTATCGTAACATAATTCTTCTTTTTTCTAATGAAAGAAGTCTGTAATACAAGTTCTGTTAATACTGTGAGTTAGGAACTTTTGTGTTGTAGGTTTCCAGCTATGAATCTGTCAAAATATGCCGAGTTGAGCGAATGGACCTTAACAACCAGTATCCTCACTCTACCGCGGTACCTTTGATCTTTTTAGTCAAAATTCGGTGACCTTGACGCCATATTGTTTGCACATATGGACGCGACAGAGCCGACTTTGATTTATTTTGAAAATTTATTTAACGAAATTGATTTCAATTTCAACCAATTTCAAAAATCTTTTCTTTTTAATCTTTCATTCTTCGAGAAATTAAAAAAAAACATAAAACTGTCTCTTTCACTGCGTTGTATTTATGATTTTGTTTTCTAACGTTTCACAACTATTTGTTACACAACTGTCTTATACACTATAAAAAAAATCAAATGGAGAGTTATGCAACAGTTTTTAATAAATATGTTAGTTTTAAAGCTGTATTGTTACTCTTTCATTCTTTGAGAAATTAAAAACAAACATAAAACTTTTAAATGTATGGTTATAAAGTAGAATCAAATACAAAGGTTCATTTCAAAATTCAAATACACAGTTTGGAATCAGTTAATTATTTTAATTATATGTCACTAAAAACACAAGAGGATGTGAACAAAACTCCTAAATAGGTATATTGATTAGTGATTGATCTTATACTTCATTCACAATTATAAGAACTGACTTATGCAGAATTTAAAAGTATCCCGCTGATAAAGTCGAAGCCATAAATGGATTTGCCTCTTCAGGCAAATAGTAAAAAGGGCCGGCTTAACGAATTTTATATTTTATTTGTCATTTACATTATATATTTAATTTAAATAAATATCTAGATAATTATAATAAACTGATGGAGTATTAGAATTAATTAATTATTTTATTTTCTGTCTCGATTCTTTATTAAATATATCCAAATTTTGAAAGTCATAAACAATTTTTGTTTTGTTAAAAAAATTGCAAGTAAAATAATAAAATGGTGAAGTGAAAATTAAAATGAATTAATGTAGATATATACATATAGCTAAATATGATTATATTTTATACTTCATGTAAGGAAATAAGTGTTTTAATTGTTAGTAAGGTATAAAGTATGTCTGAAAAAGATGGAACAAATGGGAAATTTCTTTATTATTAATTTCATGAAAAAGCTATTCTTCATAAACATTTCTGCATTTCATAGAAATCAATAATCAATAATCAAATTTATAAAAGTTTAAGTGGTATACACCTAAAATCAAAAATATTGATTTATGCTTAAAAGTGAAGTGCTTTTAAATTTAGGTGCAGCATAAAATGTTATTTTAATTTGGTTGTAGGATTCAAAAATTATTTTTAAATTTAGATTCATGGCCTTTTAAGGATGTATCAGTAGGTGCATTAATTTTTAATTTTATTTCTAATTTACCTTATTCAATATACAAAATCAACAAATGCAAAAGTATTTTTTATTTACTTTTTACTTTAAATGTATTATTTAATTATTAGAAGGCCATGAATCTAAACTTGAGACATAATTTTTAATAGCTACAAACATTTTAAAATTACATTTTCTTGTATATCTAAATTTAAAATCAATTTCCTCTTCAGTATTAATTAATAATTTTGATTTTTCCTATCTACCACTTAATATTTTATAAGATTATTTGTTAATGATTTCTATGTGATGCATAACCTTTAATGAAGAATAATTTTTTTTTCGTAAAATTATTAATAAAGAATATTTCCCATTTTTTGCCAACTTTTTCAGACATGAAACGGAAAACTTAAACATAACAAGTCAACATGAATAAATATGAACCTTTTAAAACGAGTAAATCGGTACTCAACGAAGGGACCTCAGACGTTCAGATACAATTAGCGTCTCTTTGTAAAGACAATGAAGTCGACTTTACTAAAGTAACAAGACATTTACTTAACACAGACACTACACAGTACTCCCCTGAGTTAGTGATAAGTTATAGTCTAAAAAAATCATTATGACTGGCCAGTGTGAAAACTAGTTCCAATAAAACACAAAACATTTTCTTCGTTGAGACTTAAAATAATGATAAATAACAATAATTATGGGAAATTTGTATGTTTATAAAAAGAGTTTTTTGACATTATGCTTGAATGATAATATTTGATCTGATTATATATTCCTGGCAGCTTTGGTAGCTGTGATAATTATACAACAATAGAGTATTTACAAGGTATTATTCAGTTTTACAGCTGTTATTAAAATCACTTTTATAATGAGACACTAAATTTCTGGATACAGTATACCTGTTCATTGTAATAGACTATAGACAAAATAGTCTATATCAAAAACATGATAGTCAACTAAATCACAGAATAAATAACAACCAGAATGCCCACTCTCAGATGCCCCATTTGAAGTTTGTCAGCACGCGATCGCAGTATTTTAAACGGAAACACAGACTCGGATTGAGAAATTTGTGACAAGCTATGACAGAAATGTAATTTAAATTTTTAGAGATTAATAATTTAGTACATTTGAAATAATTTAATCTATTCTTCAACTAAAAGTACAAATAAAATAGTGCATATTATGTCTATAGTTGCCGTAAATAAATTAAATCTGGTTAATTTTTCTATGCACACCAGATAAAATGTCACTGAACAGCACTGGTTCTATTTAAAACATGGCTGATTCCGTGTGCGCGAACTTATTTTTTCAATCAGAGTGGGCATTCTGATTGTTTATTATTCTGTGTCTAAAGTTGTACAATATTTGAGTGGACTTTGTTCAAAAAGATGACTAAAAGTTATGGTACTAAATCGAGAAACCTTTTTTAATAATATTCGGCTGTACAGCTAATGTATCAAAATTCTTTTGAAAGAGAATGTCAAGTATACCTACTTATAAAGTCAAAAAAATTACCAGTAGGCAATTTTAGATTACCAAATGTGTCACCGGTTCTATTTTTATACACCCTAAAATATGAATATACAGTAGTATCCGATAAATTAGTTACACTTTTTGAGTAGCTATCTGGCAAATTATTTTTAAATAATATATTAGGGCTGGGTAAACAAAATTTGTTACACAAAACATTTTTGTAAAACTTTTGGCCCCGTGAAGTACATTAAGAGACATCCTGTTTAAACTGATCACTGAATCTTCTACCTCTTGCCTTTTTTCTAGACTGTAAAATTTGAACATTTATGAAATTAGCTAAATTTAACGAAGGACAAAATTTAGATGTAAGTGGCATATAGTTTCAATTGTCACATTATGGACACATTTCTTTTCTGTAGAATGTAACGTCTGATTTTTTTATTTAAATAATGGTTTGCCTTCCATAATTTCATAATTGTACTTCATAACACAATTTTTCTTGTGAGTTTTTTCTTACAATCCTTGTTGACGTACATTAGACGTCTAACAGAATCGTACAAAGTGCTAAAAGTAGCTTCTTCCTGTTAATGTTAAGAATGTGGAAATTGTGAAAATAAAAAATAAATTTTTAAATAAACTACATTTATTATTACATGTTACATTAGATATTACATTTGTTTTTATGGAATATGATTTTTATGGAAAACCCCTAAATAGGTATATTAATAATTATTGATCGATATTATCTGATCATTGTAATAAAAAAGAGTATTTTGACTTGTTATAAACAAGTAAATAATGTTTTATTGATGTTCCCAAATAATCAATTTATTATTTTTTCTTCTAGTCTTATTTTCATGTTTTTGAGTCTTGAAATGTCTTGACAATAAATATTCAAAACCAGCATCACTTACTCTTTTTTCAAAAGACCCTGACATTTTCAAAAAATTGTAAACAGTCAATTTTTAAATGCTTGATTATATGCTTTGGCCTGACTGGTTGTTGAAGAATTTAGTATGTCAAACAATTTATCAAACATGTCTCAAACCATATAAATAACTTCATGCACTTAAAACTTGCATTGCATACTTAACCTTCATTTTTTCAAAAGGACTAGGTCTAAATGTGAGTGTTAATTTGGGTGCAGCTGTTGATAAAAGTACTCTACATATTCCCAGGAAGTTGATTTCCCATTGAACACAAAGGAATGTTTTAACATATTATTTCTAGCCAATTTTATAAGATGTGGTGGGTCAAACATATACATTATTTTTTTTATCACGAAAACAAAGTACAGCTTGTCTGGGGTTACATCATTTAAATCATTAGCTAATTTCCAATTATTTGATCCAAGATCGCTTATTAAAGCACATACGTCTAATCCACAATCATTTAGACCAGCAATCATTGTAAACAAAATTGTTCTAAGTTTATCTGCTGGACAGGATGAATGGTGAAAATAATATGCTAAGGGTTGTTTCCAAGAATTGAAAAGCCCTTGTACCATTAAAACTGTCACATTTGCTGCAGATTTGAAAGCTTTTAATTTATCACCAAAATCTTCAAAACCGGCAATTTCATCCAACCCCCTATTGTAAAACATATTTGATTTAATTGCCATTTCGTCAAATGACAAAACACAAATTATGTCGAATTTAGTAAAGTTTGCTACTTTGTATTTTAAAACAGTAATTAAAGCTTCATTTAGTCCAGGCTCACTTTTAATATATTGTATGTGTTTAAATAATGTATTATGACTGGGTAAACAAAATTTGTTTGACAAATCGTTTATATGAACTTTTGGTCCAGTGAAGTACATTAAGAGACATTCCTGTTTAAATTGATTACTAAATCTCCTACCTCATACCTTTTGTAAAATTTGAACATTAATGAAATTAGATATATTTGCTGAAGGACAAAATTTAGATGTAAGTGCCATAATATAGTCTTCAATTGTCACATTGTCGATATACTTCTTTTCTATAGACTGTAACTTCTAAGTTTTTTTATTTTAATTATTTTCCTTCCATAATTGTATAACTGCACTTCGTAACACATTTTTTCGGGGAGTATTTACTGATAATTGTTGCGACACTTGAATTGAACTTGGTCTTGCACTAAGTGGTGTTACTGGACGTGTAGTTAGATGTTCAGGTTCTTCATGGAATATGTTGTTTTTACCAGGAGTAATAGTAATATCCTGAAGTACAGTTATACTGAATGGTTAATGTGGATTACTTTCATTTTCCTCTATATCCATAGCGGAACTTTTCACTACTTCTAAAAAGAAATGAGAAAGCTTACATATGTGTTACACCTTAATTATTTATTTTATTTACCTTCATTAATAGGACATCGTGGAAGACATATGTTTTGGACTACTGCAGAATAAGTATGATCAAAACACGATGTGCCCTCCAGTAAAGGAAAGTTTGTGGGAACTGCAGAAGGTTGTAATCGATTTCTCAAATTATTCAGAAACATTTTATTGTCGAAATGAGTACCACAAAGACGATGACTTCTATGTAAACGTTCTGCCTCATCCAATAAATCTTCTCGTCCATGATCAAAACGAAAATATTGTACAATGCTGTCGAAATTATCGTTTTTTAAATGATTTTATCGTACACCGACTGACAAAGGCTGGTTAGTCTAAAGGATTAAGGCTAGGGTTAGTGTAATTAAATTAATTAATAAAATTATTTTATTGATAAACATAATACAAAACAAAAAAAATAACAACTTATTCTTGTTCAGCTAAAGTTTCAAAAATAATTTCTTCTTCTTGTAGTTCTTCCTGATCTTGATCTTCCAATTGTTTTTGTCCATACATTTTAAAGGATGTCATGGATTTTATCATTTCATCTGTAGGTTTAAAACTTACACATCCATTATCCAAATTAATACGCTGAGATGAGTGCTTAATTCCATTTAATGTTTAGGTAATGATTTTATTTCTGACTTTAGTTTTTATTAAATTAACTTTGGAAAAAATTCGTTCGCAGCTTGCACTAGAGTGAGGCAATGATAACACACACAATGCAAATTCACTTAAGTCTTTAAACAAATAATTACCCTCAAAATTTGTGATCTGACCTAGCTTGCAATAAAATAAATCAAGATCCTCTTCAAGTGGCAGTTCTTCTAAATGTTGTAGAGTTCTCCACTGATTATCGATTTTCTGCATTTTATCAACGTCTTGTTGTGGATCACAAATACGTGGTAATAATTCCATCAATGGAAAAAGTGTATTAACGTGTTTAATACTGCATTTTTCTAACATACTTAGTTTGCTAAGAATAGGATCTGCAAATTCATACCTCTTTTTAATTTCTAAACAAGAATTAATTAAAAAGCGTCTGCATCTCTCATAAAAATCTTGCTTAATATCATTTTCTAAATTATTAATATTTCTGAGAACGCCAATTCCGAGATAGATATTATTAGGAGAATTAAATTTTGCTTTATTTGCTGGATCAATTTTGTCTATATCTGTTTGCCTTACATATTGAGGATCCATGTACGCCATTAATAAATCTTTATAGGTACAATTGACCATTTGCGTATGCAATTTCATTATAACGACTTTCTCGCTCTGAAAATATTTGTTCATATCAACAAATTTAGGCAAAACCCACTCTAAAAATAAATAAAACAGTTTTATTGCTTTATCGAGAAAGCGACAAAAACTTTAAAGAAATTATCGTACATTTATCAATATTGATCGTACATTGTACAGTAACTTTAATTATCGTACAAATACGATAATTATCGTACTTCTGACAACACTGATCCTAATTTAACACTAGACTTACCTATTGCCCCATCTTTCGGAAACGAAAAAAAGCTAACATTACTTTTTCTAGAATTATTACAACATTTTGTAGCTGCACAAGTGTGGTAAGGCTTTTTGTTTTTATTTTTGTACATATCGACGTACTTAAATATACAACGTAATTGTCAAATAAAAATATAAAGATTATTTTTGTATCTCTAAAATATATACAAAAAGTAAACAAACAAATACCATGGCCAATGAGAGCCGTCAACAGTGTTCCCAAACCACGATACACAGACCAAAGAATATAGACGCTTATAGAAGAATTGTTCACTGTTATTTTTGAAAGTTAGCAAAAAGTGGGTCATAGATAAAGAAAAGTGGGTCGAGTGGAACGCACGTGGTACCACTAAGGAGCGGTCATGTCAGCTGTGGCTCTACTATTGCTTCTAAAATATGAAAGAGTGGGGCAATAAATGCAACTTTAGATATTTTTATATATAGATGCCGCGTGGTCGTAGAATAGGATTAAATTTTTGCGTTTTATAACATTTTTTAGAGAAAATAATATTGTTTTAACTTTTAATTAAATCTTTTTAGAAAAATTATTATGATTCAAATTTTTAATTGAAATAATGTACAAATCTACAAATAATATAATTAAAACTCTCTTTTTATAAACTATAAATAAAATTAATTAAAAGTCAATCACCGGGAGAGAAAGCTCAAAAAATTGTAAGGGTTTTGATCAAAAAACAATTCCTGATCTTGTTAGTACGCTAGGATTGCTTTTTAACACATACGCCAAAGAATTATTTTTTACAATTGGAGAATTCGAAATTGTGAAGTAGGTATAATTTCGGATTTTTAAATTAAAAAATAAATAAGTAAGTCTCAAATAACTCCTCACTAGAGCTCAACAAAGGAATATAAGAAAAAGGCAAAAATGGCTGCTGGGACATAGACCATAGCAAATCCTTAGAAATCCAAATCAGCAACACCCGACGATAAAAAGAGACTTCGGGAGAATACCATCAACCCCCTCGTAACAGAGTTGCTAAGAACTCAAGGTGCTCTAACGAGCAGACTAGGTCATAAAGCACCCTGACAAAAGTGGTAGCACACAGGCACCATCCTGTTACTCAACTAGATCGGGCTCAAGCAAATTTGATCATTAACAAACTGAAGCAAGCACTTAATGAGGCTCATATCTGAGGCCAAAATGAACTTCTGCGGTTTCATTTTTGAAACCAATAATTTATTCATTCATTCATATATGAATAAAAAAATCAGTTATGAAGATGATATTTTAGTAAATGTCATACATTTCTAGATAAAATTTGTTTAGGCGTAGATGCAAAGTTACCCGTTCGTACTCCTTTCCCACTTCCCCCTATCTACATATTTCATTATGAAATTTTCGCCACGGTGCCACGCTTTGAGTTTATGCAGCCACCCTCAGGAGGAGTGTTTTGAAGTATAAACCGTAACCAAATCGCCCATTTGAACAATTCTTCTATAAGCGTCTATATTCTTTGCACAGACTAAAGTCCCAGGTGTTGTTGCCAGGTGACAGGTGACATGAACCGTTTTGCGGTAGGGCGAACTTGAAAAATACGGTAGAAAACGGTAGAAATACCATAAAGATGACAAATTTGTAGTTTTTTTTATATTATCTAATGCCAATGGTCTATTTAAATGCCTTTTTATAGCAGTATGATCATTTGTAAATAATTTTCACCAGAAAATACATACAAAATTTTTAAAAACATAATTTTTATTAAAAAATTAACCTAAATAAACTTCAAAAACACTAACTGAAATCAAAACTAAACCTAAAAATATGGTAAAACAAAACACAACACTGAATGATAAAAAAATTAACCATTAGATCTCGTCAATATCCGAGTTATGCTCGTAAATGTTTTTATTAAGAAGTTTTCGCATATCATTTTCTACCTTAAAATTATAGCAACTTCCGTCGGAGTAAACTATTCTCCACAAGGAATCTACGTTCCTGTATTTGGCTGTATACCATATATTAAAAAATTAATTAAAATCCTTTGTAAAAGGTATATATTTAAAAACCCAAACGGGCTGTGTTAGACAGAACGTTTTCGGAATACATCATTCCATCATCGGTGTCTATATACGATATGATCTCATAGGAGTACATGAATGTAGCCACTAAATATATGGGTAAAAACCCGTTAACAAATAATTAGTTACATTTGTTCGACATTATATCTTATAAATACTTAAGATGTTAAAGTTACCGTTGGGCGTTGGATTAGGTAACATGGCGACATATGACTCCACGTTGAAGTTGCAAGTCCTGAGACGGTGTGTCTACGAGGACTTTATGGAAGCAACTCTGAGTTATAACTATCTGAAACTAATATCAAAAGAAACAAATATTCATTCGTTCGTGTTTTATATAAATTTAAAAAAATACCCGATTCCATAAAATAATATAATAAAAATAATGTACTGTTTCAAAGCATATTGGAGGCATAAAACATATACATAATAAGGATATGGCAATATCGCAAACGCAAATTTGACGGTTCATGTTCATTTGTCATAATTTGTAGCTAAGCTAACTTCACCAGGTTCACAGATCACCTAACCTCAGTGGTCTGTGACCAGGTACCAGGTTTACCGGCGCCCGGCGCGGCAATCTTTCTCTATACTTTTTTCATTAAGTGTGATCAAATGGAAGTAAAACAAGAAATTAGCCAGGAAACATGCAAAGTAGAAATAGAGTATAATCACCTGGATGATGCTCTTTTGGATGGCTTCAAATGTGAAATTAAGGAGGAATCCAAGAGGCAAAGTACACATGATACATATGATTATTTAGATTTAAAGGAACATCCTATAAATCCTAAAATAGAACAACATGGGAATAAATTTAATCCATTAGAAGAAAACCAAACAACTGAAAAAGGTTAGTAACATATATTGGAGTCCTCCCATATTAGAAGTAGTATAATTAGGAAAAACTTTTTTACCAGCCAAACAGGTAAGGTAAAAATCCGGAAAACCCCAAAAAGGCTTTTTTGCCATTTTTTTGGAATAAGTCAGAAAAGTGAAAAAGGGCTTTTTATTTTTGTTTCGGAAACTATAAAAACAAAACTTCAAAAAATCTTTAAAAGGTGGAAAAGGTGAAAAAATTAATGAAAATTTCCGAAATTATAAGTTATTATTTAGAAATTATTATTTATACTGATATTTTACTATTTAATCTTAAAAACTGTTTTAAATCTATTTACTTTTTCTTTTTTGGTAATTGTTAAGCATTTAGTTTTTAAATTTCTTATTGCTTTTGATTGCATATGTTTCATTTGTAATGTAAATTTCAACACTGCCAAACACCAAAATTTCATTTTGTCAAACCCTTTTGAAGCTATCTTCACTTTTCGTAAATGTGAAAAATGTCCCAAGTCTTATAAAAATATAAAACTATTTCTTTTTTTAGTTAAATGACTGTTATTGATCGTTGGATATCATGTTGGCTACCATATTCGCTATCCTAACTTTATTGACAGCAGCTCTAAATAACGATGTAGTTGATTTTCCATACCATTGCCTTAGATTTTTCAGCCATGAGGTTCTTCTTCTACCAGGACCACGATTACCTTGGATCTTTTCCTGAATGATCAGATGTAAAAGATCATATTTTTCAGGGTCTCATAATGTGACCGAAGTATTCCAGCTTGTTACTATTTAAAAAATCGTTTATATAAATCAAAAATAATATAGGGCCCAGAATTGAACCCTGAGGTACTCCAATATTTAACACACTCTCTGAGGACAACACCCCACCTACCCTCACAACCTGTACCCTATCTTTCAGATATGATTTTATGAGCTCAATACTCTCAGAACAAAAGTTATATTTTTCTAATTTCTGCAGGAGGATTTCATGGTTGACCAAGTCAAAAGCATTGCTTAAGTCACACATAAGGCCTGAGTTAAATTGAAGCTTGTGAAATGACTCCAATATACAATATTTTACCTACCTAAGACTGTATTTTTATTTTTGCAAAAACCATATTGACATTCAGAAAACATACCATTACAACTTTACCATTAAAACTTATAGACAAGCCTTGTACCGAATCGTTGAAGAAAACACCTTCTGCGCAAGTGACGTCACAATATGACAAGATCTCTAACATTTGATTGGATTTTTCAAAAAGTCCTAATAAAATTACCTAACTTTAGATGGATTTTAATAAAACTGCAATATTTTGTAAAAGATATGGAAGATAAATCAGTTTTGAATTAAAGTAATTTTGTAAAAATAAATTCAAAATAAATTTAAAGGATAGAAATTTTACTTGTGGATGGAAGTTTCATTTTAGGGCAAAAAATTATGTATATAAATCTATTTATTGACCAAAAAATAAAATAGGTTTGTTAACTTACTTTTAAGTCTATTGACATTATTATTGAAGTTTTATTATTATTATTATTATTGAAAATAAATTATCTTTATTAGATTTTTATATTATTTATTTAAGATGTTCTAGTAAAGATTTTAACGTATTAACTTTTTTAACAAGCCTTCTATTTTGTTGTTGCAACATTTTGATTTGTTTGTTTTTTTTTTGAAATAATTTATTTACTACCACTTTATATTCCTGATCTCTGTTAGATGATTCTTGTTCAACAAAGTCACCAAGATAATGTCTTCGCTTTTTCAATGAAGGTTTTTTCTAAGGTAGTTTCCTCTAGAATTTCTACTGGAGTCTTTATGGTAGTAGGTTCACTCGTTGTTATATTTATATTTTCACTTTTAGAGCCTGTTGTTTTGTCTGAGACAGTTTCTTTTTTTAATGAAAATTTTCTAGTTTTAACTAGCTTAATTAAACAGTTTGGAAAATCGAAAATGCTGGGTACAGCATTCTTTTTTGAGTTGTTTTTTGAACTCCATCCGCTAGTAATAAACGAATCCGCCGTGAAATGCTTGGAGCAAATTTTAGAACTATTTGATGGTTTAAAATTTTCACGGCGCACCACTATAATCAATTTTTTTGCAATGATGAATCTTTAGGAAATCTAAAACAATTTATTTACTTTATCCTTCAATTTTTAACGTAATTATAAAATAAAAATTATATAAGACTCTCATATATGTTTCTATTTTAAACATTTTGGATGCTAAATTTCTGGTAGGTTTTCCAAGTTTAATTTATGAATTTTTTTTACCAATTAAATGATATATCTGTCCCCTTTTTGTCTCACTGCGTACAATTAAATGCACTGAAAGATAATATGATAATTAAAAAAAAAATAATGTATTGAAAAAGTTTTAAATTGGAACTTAATACTTATAAAAAATTTGCAAATACCTATAAGCATTTCTAGTTTCTAACGTTTTCTGCCATAAACTGACGTCATGCATAGCTGCGCAAAGCAATTTATGTTTGCTGCACTCTTTGAAACGGTGGGTATAGCATAAGGCGTGTCTATAAGCTTTAATGGTCTAAGAAACATACCATTGACTTCAAAGAAATCTACTATTTGTAATACCATGCACTTTTCCACAGTTTTCGAAGTAATTGGCAGTAGTGAGACTGGCCGATAATTTTCTGGCAATAAGTCCCCTTCTTTAAAGATTGGACAAATTATTGCTTTTTTAAGTTTTCAATATTTACTTTATAAATGACAAAATAAGTAAATTATTAATGGATTATTTCTTTATTATTTAGAACAACCATATTGTCTTGCTTACAATTATTATACTCATTGACTTTCACGTAAGTCATAAGTACACTGTAGCCAACCTATACTTAACGCTCCTCCTCGATTTGATACATTACATAGGAGGAAAATTCGCTTAAATCTAAACAATCAAAAAATATTCTTATAATAATTTTACATCAGTTAAGAAACATTTGACAAAGACCTTAGATGGCAAAATTTTTCTTTTGATAAAGGTGTTGTCAATATATCTGCAAGATTATTTTCAGAGCAAATATAATTGATACATATCAATCGTTTTGAAACTAAATCTTTTATATAATGTTCTTTAATGTCAATGTGCTTGGCACATTTAGAATTTTCAAAAGACTGAGACATTGCGACAGGACACAAATTTTGTGTCTCTTTCAAATATCGCAGTACTCTTTTTCCTGGTTTCCAAGTTTGTTGTGTTGGTTTATAAAGTTCTCTACTGAGATATGAAATGGTGAAAATAATATTAGGTCTAGATGTAGTTGCTATATACATAAGACTACCTATAAGTTTCCTATAAGGAACATCAATTAGGTACCTCTAGAGTGTAATCTATCTGAAAATTTGTTTCCATTGGTGATGCGATACCTTTACAATCACTCATACCAAATAAACTCAGTACCTTTGATATCATTTTGGACTGTCCTAATGTGAGATTACCACTTTCTCTTAATATTGTCATTCCTAAAAAGTTATTCACTTCACCCAGGTTGTTGGCACAAAAGTTGTTTTTCAAAATATCTATTGTTTCTTTTATTTTTTGTTGAAGTCCTGTTAATATTATATCGTCCACATAAACAATCATAAGTATATATATATATATATATATATATATATATATATATATATATATATATATATATATAAACTAAGGTACACTCGAAGAGTGGTGGGTTTTTCGGTCAAAGTGGAGAAATAAAAGACAAAGAAGGTGGCTACTTCATCTATTTTTTTTGTCATATATTTTTTCATATTTTTAACATCACTGACTGCTACATATCTTTGTAAGGTAACACACTTTTGTTGTAACTTCTCTATGGATGTTTGGTTTCATATTGTTCTTTTTAGATGAACTGATGATGCTTTCTGAGCAGAAAGCGAAACGTCTTCATAAATAGATGAAGTAGCCACCTTCTTTGTCTTTTATTTCTCCACTTTGACCGAAAAACCCACCACTCTTCGAGTGTACCTTAGTTTATTTTGGATTGACGGTCGTACTCCTTTTCTCTCTCTCTCTCTCTCTCTCTCTCTCTATATATATATATATATATATATATATATATATATATATATATATATATATATATATATATATATATATATATATATATAGCAAAAAATACGACCCTTGATTAAATTTGGAATATATTCAATGGTTGAATAGCTGAGGTTTTATTGGTCAATAATTGGCAAATAAAAGTCGTCAACTACTTTATTGATTTATTCGAATACGTTTCGCTTTTATTTTTAAAAACATCATCAGTTCACTACAAATAAAAAAGATTTTAGAATATAAGTAAACAAACCAACAGGGTTCATACTTACAAAAACAATTTGTAGGGTTTTTTTTATAGATGTTATAAAAACTCTACGATAACTTAACATTAAAGATTAAAAACTAAACGAGAGAAACGCAACAAAAATTACAAGTAAAACTGTAAGAACATTAGTTCATTTAATTTTAACCGATGGCTTCATTTGAACGTTGGTTTAAGCTCTTTCGAGGGTCAAACCACACTAATCTTTTCGATTGTTTTGGATCAGCTCGTCATAATTTTCACATGTGGCTTGTTGTCGTCCATGTGTTTCTTTGGAATGCATGGTGCAGATTACGATTCTTAAGGGAATTATCAAGCGGAACAGGGACGGACCTTTTTTTTAAAAAGGATTCATTTATTCCTTTTTCTTTAAAAAAACAAACAAAAAAAAAAGAAGAAATTTGGAAAGAAAAATGGGATTGAAGTTACTGTCTTGTAAGGGGTTTTTTTATTTATTTTGTATGATGAGGGAGTGATATATCTGACTCAAGTTGTCGATGTCGGTTCTCTTATTTAGGGAGGATGGATGTTTAAGAATTTGACACATTTCAAGGATGGATCGCTTATGATTTTGTTGTTTGCACAGTATTTTGGTATTCGTGAAGTCGATACTGTTTTTGGTTGAAATGGCATGATGTGCAAGGGCACGAGATGGTTTAGAAATCCTAATGTCGCTTTTGTGGGACGTTAGTCGACCTTGAAGGGAGCAGCTGGTCTGGCCAATGTAGCAGGAGTTGCACTCTGCACAGGTCTGCAACAAACTAATGTCGTCTATCAAGTACCCTGTGCAGAGTGCAACTCCTGCTACATTGGCCAGACCAGCCGCTCCCTTCAAGGTCGACTAACGTCCCACAAAAGCGACATTAGGATTTCTAAACCATCTCGTGCCCTTGCACATCATGCCATTTCAACCAAACACAGTATCGACTTCACGAAAACCAAAATACTGTGCAAACAACAAAATCATAAGCGATCCATCCTTGAAATGTGTCAAATTCTTAAACATCCATCCTCCCTAAATAAGAGAACCGACATCGACAACTTGAGTCAGATATATCACTCCCTCATCATACAAAATAAATAAAAAAACCCCTTACAAGACAGTAACTTCAATCCCATAGTTTGTTTGTTTTTTAAAGAAAAAGGAATAAATGAATCCTTTTTTTAAAAAAAGGTCCGTCCCTGTTCCGCTTGCTAATTCCCTTAAGAATCGTAATCCGCACCATGCATTCCAAAGAAACACATGGACGACAACAAGCCACATGTGAAAATTATGACATCCTAGAGCTGATTTAAAACAACCGAAAAGATTAGTGTGGTTTGACCCTCGAAAGAGCTTAAACCAACATACAAATGAAGCCATCGGTTAAAATTAAATGAACTAATGTTCTTACAGTTTTACTTGTATTTTTTTGTTTCGTTTCTCTCGTTTAGTTTTTAATCTTTAATGTTAAGTTATGGTAAAGTTTTTATAACATCTATAAAAAAACCCTACAAATTGTTTTTGTAAGTATGAACCCTGTTGGTTTGTTTACTTATATTCTAAAATCTTTTTTATTTGTAGTGAACTGATGATGCTTTTAAAAATAAAAGCGAAACGTATTCGAATAAATCAATAAAGTAGTTGACGAATTTTATTTGCCAATTATTGACCGATAAAACCTCTGCTATTCAACCATTGAATATATTCCAAATATATATATATATATATATATATATATATATATATATATATATATATATATATATATATTGTCATACTTTTTCTTTCCCAACCAAAGAAAAAAATAAATAAAAAGATCCATCGGAATAAAATTTTAAGACATCATTATAAACAAAATGTATATAGTAATTTAAGATAAGATTTAGTGTAGATAAAAATAGAAATTTGTTTGGCAATTTCCGTTTCAAACAAAATTATCAAAAAACCTTTGTTTAGAATTAGAAAACATTTTACCTGTAAGTTAATCTTTTCATTGTTTGTATAGTCGAGTATTAAATGACCATATTCTAATCTTTTGAAATATGTATAAATTGTGTATTGACAAAACCAATTTTAAAGTAAGCTATTTAGTTTTTCTCTGAAACCGAAATTAGGCTTTTCCAAAATCATGGTAAACACAATTTGAGCTTTTGATTGGACGGTCGTTTTTAAATGGGAATTTGTGAGCCGATCATGAGACCGGAGAAGTTAGTGATAATTTGGTCATCGAAAGAAAACAGTCGTTTGTCTCAAGATAGAGTGTGGTTCGTGAGTTTGGAGACCGGCAGTGTAAAAAGAAGTGAATAGTTTTGCAGAAGGAGATAACAAGTAGATTAAAAGAGGTCCTTGTATCCACCGTGGGCATTTTGTGAAGTATATGTGAAAGTAGTTTTACGGCATCAAGTTGACAAAAGGAGGTCCTTGTGTCATAAATAAGTAGCTGAGTTTTTGGAGAAGTGAATCAGGTGTTTTTGTGTAGTCTGCAGGAGGTTTGCAGAGACGTTAGGAAGGAGCCGAGGTGCCAAAGAGGGGAGATCACATCGTTGAGGAGACTGGACTTTTCTGGGTATGTGCCAACATACAACTCAATAAGAAAATAAGCTGTCAGTGTTTGTACAATTGAATTTTATATCTGTGAAGGATCGGTTTGACATCATGGTCATTAGCATTCAAATTTAAGAACTGAGGTTTTGTTAGGCTAATCAAAAGTTTAAAGTTTTGTTGTTTCTTGTTTCAAGTAAAGAAAAATTTAAGTAAAATTGATTTTCACTTATAAATATAAATATAAATATAAATGTATGTAGATGTAAAATCTTATTATTATAAAAATTTGATTTATTTTTTTTTTCTGATTGATAAGATAACGACAGACTTGGATAATTGTTTTATTCGTTCATATAAAATAAAGAAACGTAAATTTTTGTAATATAATATTTTTTTATTCTTATCTTTCTTCTCTATCCCGATAAAAGACAACTAGAAAATCTTTGAATCCATCGAACACAGGTAATATAAGGAGTTTATTTTACTTTTGATAACAAATAAGTTATATTTTTTTATTGGCTCAATAAACTAAGATTAAAGTCAAAATAAACAATCATAATAATATATATATATATATATATATATATATATATATATATATGTGTGTATATATATAGACAAAAATCATGTTTAGATCTAATAAATCCATTCTCTGTTACAATTAAAAGTGTGATTCCAGCATTTTGGTGATTATTTAAACCATATAGCGCTCTATTTAATTTTAAAACCTTTCCTCTGCCTATTATTAGTTCTTGTGAAGGATAAATATATATTTCTGAATTAAGTTTTCCATTTCAGAAAGCTGTGGGCACATCAAGTTGATACATTTTCCAATTTCTTTGCAGTGCATGAGCCAGCAAAATTCTCACTGTGCTCATTCTGCCACATGTGCATAGGTTGATTTTGGTGCATTTTCCTCCTGCACTTGAAAACCCCTTTGCAACCAACCTTGCTTTATGTGTTCCATCGTTTTTATTATTAAAAACCCACCTTGTATCTATAATCTTTTTGTGATCAGGTAAATTAACTGATGTCCAAGTGTTTAGGTTTACCAATGACTCCAGTTCTTGATTAATTGCATTATTCCACTCTCCATTTTTCTGTGCTTCTTCAAACATCTCTGGCTCACCATTCAATGGTAGGAAGCAATAAGCTGAATATAACTCGTATTGGTTAAAATGTTCTGGTAATTTTACTTCTCTTCCTCTTCTAGTACATATGGGATCCTCTTCATTACTTTCTATTTCGTTTCTAATTAATTCTTCGTTTTCAGCTAAACTTTTCATTTTTGTTGCTTCCATCTTCAGTACCTTCAGAATTTCCTTCATTTTTTATCCAAACTGTTTGATGTTTTCTGTTATCATTAACATCATCAGTTACACTATCTTTATGTTTAACTTGTTTTTCATCAAAAATAACATCTGTAGATTTAATTATTTTGTTATTTTTACAATCCCGCAATCTATATCCTGAATTAGAATAATCTACCATTATTGTTGTTGTTGTTCTAATATCAAATTTATTCGGCTTTGGAAGAATGACACTCCATGCTTTAGAACCAAAAACTCTAAGATGATTAATATTATTCTCACCATACCATATCTGAGCTGGTGTTTTAACACTATTAGCTGTTGTAGGACTCCTGTTCAATGCATAAGCTGAATATCTCATTGCTTCACCACATAAATGTTTAGGCAAGTTAGTTTCTGCTAGTTTGACTTTAACTTTATTTATCAATGTACGATTCATTCTTTCAGAGGTACCATTTTGCTGTGGTGTGTATGGTTGAGTATATTGCAACTCAATATCCATTTTTTACAAATATTTTTAAATTTATATGATGAGAATTCACACCGATTATCTAGTCTGATACTCTTAATTTTAACATTATTTTTAGTTTCAATTAAATTTATAAAATCAAGAACATTATCTTCAGCTTCACTTTTATATCTTAGCAATTTAACTACTGTGAAATGTGAGAAATCATCAACTAATACCTGAAAGTATTTTTCTCCATCTAAAGTAGGATTAGCAACTGGCCCTGCTATATCTAAATGTATTAAATCACCAATTCTTTTGCTTTTCTTTTGTTTACTATAAAAGCTTCGTCTTGTACTTTTACCCTGAATACAACTTGTAAAATTTTTAAGCCTAAAGATTCAAATGGCCTAAGCGTCTATACCAATTGTGTCTACTAAACTAGTTTTATCTAAATCATGTATATTTAAAGCCATAAAGTCAAAAAGTTTATTTTCTTAATTGCATCTGTGCATTGGACGGAAAGCACATTCGATTAATTCAGCCTCCAAACTCCGGATCAATGTACTATAATTTTAAACATTTTTTTTTTCATTGGTGCTAATGGCTTTATGTGACGCTAATTACTGCTTTATATGGGTCGAGGCTGGAGCGTATGGTAAAGATAGTGACTCAGGAATTTTCAAAGAAAGCACATTATACAAAAAACTCACTGAAAAGGCATTAAATATTCCTGAACCCAAATCGATAACAAATAACTGCGTTAATAAGTTACAACATGTTAGGGTGGCAGATGAAGCTTTTGCTATGATGGAAAATTTAATGAGGCCGTATGGTTAACTCGAAGATATGTTGAATGCACGCTTTGAATTATGTGCAACAAATGTCGAATTTTGCACCGACCCATAGACGTTAAACTTGACTTTGCTGAAAACATTGTTAAAGCTATTTGCGTCTTGCACAACTTTGTCAGAATTAAAGATGGTATCACACACGAGGATACAGTTCATGCCACACTATTGTTGCACACACTGGGCGCGCAATTCGAGATGCAGATAAAGTTCGAACTGCATTTACAGATTACTTTGTAAATGACGGAAGGCTAGACTGGCAGGATGGTATGGTCTAAACAATATTACTTTTGTAATAATATTTAAAGTAAAAATAAATAAATGTTATTCTTACCTAAATTTTTTTTTCTCTTCAGTGTCACCATTATTTCAAAAAATCAAAACTAGTTGTTCCCAAGCCCGTTTCTTCAGTATTTTATTAGAATATTCCTTCGAATTCAAGTTCCATATGGCTGGTCTTTTTTCTACTTCATCGGTAAACAAGTCGGTGTTAAAATCATCGTCCATCGACCATGTTGTACTTCAATACGCGCGACGTCGCGCAAATTACGCGCGAATCAAGATACTGGCGACGAGCAAAGACAATCGTGCGCGATCGCAAGTTTACGCGCGACCATATTAAACATTTGTATATGACTACTCTGCATCTTTATTCGCGCGTTCACACCCGATCATCTGAACTTAGCTTTAATACTTACTTTCGTTCCGTTATACATTCCTCTAAGTTTACCTTTTTTAGTTGATTTTAATTTGTAACCATCTGCAATTTGTACAAAACTTGTTTTATCCAAATTTGTTACATCAATCATATAGTCCACAAGTTTATCTGATAAAAAATTTTGTGTAAAACCTGAATCTAAAACAAAATTTACCTCATTAAGTGTCCCACAGTTTATTGCAGGATAAACTGTCTCTTCATTTTGCATCATTTCTTCACCACTATTAACACCACTGGACGTTTTCTGGTTTTCAACTTTATTAATGCAATTTATCGAAATAAAACCTAATTCTTTTTCTACATAACCAGCATGCTCAGAGTTACTTCTATTTGTATTGGCACTTCTATAAAATCCATGTCTTCTGGAACTACTACTTCATCTACTCCGGTTAGAAGTTCTGTTTCTACACTCATGTGATTTAGGGCCCATTTTACCACATTTAAAGCATTTAGTCTCACTTACTTTGAATGCTGCCTCATTGTTTATATTAGGTGATTTGTTTTTATCAAATTTTTTCAGTTCTTTATCCAATAATCTAGATTTAACGAACTCCATAGTTACCTCAGTGTTAAATATGATGTGTAATGTCTACTTATAGCAATACGTTCTATGTGGTCCTAACTCTTTCCACATTAATGTCTTAAATATAGGTATTATTATTTTCAATATATCCCAAAAAGTAAGATAATACCACACAATAATATAACAGTTTTGAAGAGTTTTTCAAATATCACGTTTTTTGCCTCTCCTGAAAATTCTTAATTTTTGACATAGGACGTATTGCCGTATCACCGATGTTATATTGAATGCATTGAGGTATGCATTAAACGGCAAGGGGTCTGAGTATTACGCATACAAAAGACCGAAACACAAGCGTTAAAACATATTTATATCTTTTACTACACTTCTGTCTCAAATTTTATTATGTTAATTTAATTATTGCATTTCTTTGGTTTTACATTCATTTTCGCTTATTCTCAGATGTTTTATATTATAGTTAGTTTGTATTTTAGGTTATCTCCAAAACGAAATGGTAATTATCGAACCACTTATTGAACATTCATCTTACAACAGAGATTATACTAGTCCACATGTTGAAGGTAAAGCATTAAATCAAAATATCAAAGTTACAAGTGGACAAAGACCTTACAAGTGCGAAATTTGTCTTAAGCAATTTATACAAGCAGGTAATTTGAAAAAACATTTGAGAGTGCATACTGGAGAAAAACCTTACAAGTGCGAAATTTGTTTAAAACAGTTTGCTAGAAAAGGTAATTTAAAATCACATTTGAGTTCGCACACTGGTGAAAAACCTTACAAGTGTGAAATGTGTTTGAAGCAATTTTCTCGTCAATGGCATTTGAATACACATTTGAGATTGCACACTGGAGAAAAACCTCACAAGTGTAAGATTTGTTTTAAGCAGTTTTCTCTGAAAGGCAATTTTTTGAGACATTTAAGAATACACACTGGAGAAAAATCTTACGAGTGTGAAATTTGTTTTAAGCAGTTTAGCGGAGCACGATATTTGAAAAATCATATAAGAAGGCACACTGGAGAAAAACCTTACAAGTGTGACATTTGTTTTAAGCAGTTTAGCGAAGCAGCGCATTTGAGACGTCATATAAGAACGCACACTGGAGAAAAACCTTATAAGTGTGAAATTTGTTTTAAGCAGTTTACTCGGTTAGAGGCTATGAAACGTCATATTATATCGCACAATGGAGAAAAACATTGAAGTGTGAAAGTTGTTTTAAATGTGTCTCATAGTGAAGGTAATATTTGGTGTATAGTGTCAATATAATAAAGCTGATAAATTGTACAACAAAATCAAATACAATTATACAATATAGACAGTGCTATTATTATTTTGAAAAATTTTACTTTTTCTATTTTATGAACTTTTCAAAATTTTCTGCCCCTCATATCTGCCGCCAGGGTACCATTCCATTAACAAACCAAAACAAACTAAAACTATACCCAGCAATAATAATATTGTTACTAACTCAAACAAATACTATACAGGGTGGGGAATCGTCAAACGGGTCATAGGAAACTCAATGTGAAATTCTAAATTGTTGAATTCCTGCTTCCCTAATTATTTTACACCAAAAGTAAAGAAAAACTATTTGTAGAGGACTGAAATATGTATCGAAAACACATGTTAAAATTGCTCTACGAATTAAACGTATTTCAAAATTTTGCAAGACATTTTTCAGGCCACCCCTTGAAGTCAGGCCACACGCGGTGCAAAAATGTGTGACATGTTGCGTTTGTTCATATCGATGGTTCTGATATTTGACAATATTTGAATTGCCAAAATTTTTATTTTGTGTCAGTTCTTTATTTAGCGTAAGATATCCCAATAGACCAATTCCAAGTCATTCAACAATTCAAAGGATTTTACAAAATTTTGACAAGAGGCAGTTGTAGAAAATCCTAGAATAAGTTCTCGGACCACTGCAGACCAGTTTAATATTTATAATTCCACGGCCTTAAAAATTTTGAAAAGGAATAAATTCCGGTCATATAGTTCAATGTCATCAGGAACTAAGAGAAGGAGCTGTTGAGCGGAAATTTGTTATGAAATTTTAGAGAGGGCTAATGCAGAAAATTTTTAAAAAACATTTTGTTTATTTATAAATTTACATTTACATTAAATAATGAACCAAATGTTTAAAATTATAGGATTTGGTCGAAAAGAAAGTCTGAGGATATTATTGAAAGCCATACCGACTATGGTCGAAAAGTAAATGTCTGGTTAGGAATATTTAGACACAATATTATTGGACCATCTTTCTATAAGAAAAATTTAAATTCAAAAAAGTTTTGACTTGCTACAAGAAGAGATTTTATCCAGAATTGCAAAAATAGTTCCAGATGAAGAAGAAATTTGCTTTCAAATGAATGGATGCCTTGCGCACAATAACCGGGAGGTTAAGCAATTCCTTAAAAACAGCTTTAATAATTGTTTGATTGGATTTGACTGTAATATTAAGCGACCCCGAGATCGGGGATCTAGCTCCAAACGATTATTTTATCTGGAGGCATCAAAAATCTATTCTGACCAAAAATTTTGAACTATTGAAGAGTGTGCATAAATAACGCCACGCGTTATGGCTAATATTAAACGAGAATTTTAAAATCGAGTAGTATACTGCTTAGTACAAAATGGCCTATTTAGAAATTATCATAAATTATTTTTAAGAAGGACCACAGTAAAACTATATTGAAATTCTTTGAATTGTTGTATAATCTTAAGTAAGTAAGTCGTAAGTAGTATTTATCAAAATTTGCTGTTTATAATTTAATCATAAAATAAAAATATTGACAATTCAAATATTGTCAAATATCAGAAGCATCAACATGAGCAAACGCAACATGTCATACACATTATTGTAACGCGTGTGGCCTGACTTGAGGGGTGGCCTGAACAATGTATTATATTTTTGCACTTTTGACGTGACAACGTCTTAAATTAGGTTGTGGCTCGGAGTCACTCATGAAAAGTGTAACGCCCGCTCACGTCTGTTACGATGAGTCACCGAACGAGATAGAGGCCCGCCGGACCGGCGAATGCCTTGCGTCTCTCTCCCACTCAAACATGATCGGTCCGCTGCGCGCACAGCACTAGAGAATTAGGCGCGTTGAATCGGTGAATCTCAACAAAATCACTCAAATAGAAATTAGTTAAGTTTAAGTTTACATGTACAATGTTTTAGTAAACAAAATATATTTCTATAGTTAAAATTTGTGCAATTCTTATTTTCATTCAATTCCTTGTTCCTATTGTGCAATTTAATAATATTCATATCAATAAATATTCTACCGAGAAAAAGACGTTGTCACGTAAAATCTTCGCCCGTAAAACCGACTTTACAGGCAACCGATTTTTTTGGAGTACGCTTAATTCGTAGAACAATTTTAACATCCGTTTTTAATACACATTTCAGTCTTCTACAAATAGTTTCTTATGACTTTTAATGTAAAATAATTAGGGTAGCAGGAATTCAACAATTTAGAATTTCCCTTTGAGTTTCCTATGGCCCATTTGGCCATTCACCACCCGATATATTCTTACCGTACATTAATGAATTTTCTAAACAAATGTCAAAAATGTTGACAAAGTATGATATTAATGTTGGACATAAATCATCAAAAACATCTGGAAAATATTTTTCAAAATTTAAACCCAAGGTTAATAAAGACCATCAATCAAATGTTATTTCTAAAATAAATTGTAAAGACTGTAATTCAACTAGAAGAGTTGTTGCACACAAACATGGTGTACAAACCAATGCATTAAACAACATTCCTAGCCAAACATTCTCTAGAAAACAGCCATTCTTTTGATTTTGAAAATGTACAAATTTTGGAAAAAGAACAAAATTACAACAAAAGATGCATATCGGAGATGATTCACATAAAAAAGATCTAAATTCTATCAATAATAAGATTGATATCAAAGATCTGTCAAATATGCATCATAATATAATAAATTGAGATGTTTATAAATGCACTATGGCAGATATTTAAGATACGACCCTGAACCAGTCCTATTTTAAGATATCTGCCAGATATCAATGTCAGATACCAATTTTTTAATTCATGTTAAACTTTTAAAAGTGCAAACATGAAATTTAATTGTAAAATGTAATGTTTATAAAATAAAATAAAGTACTTATTCAAAATGGCGAATTTGTCGAAACGTTTTAGGCAAAAGTTAAATAGTTTTTATTTACAACAGACCGACAAACCCAGGAAATAAAAAAGTTTATATATATATATATATATATATATATATATATATATATATATATATATATATATATATATACAGGGTGAGTCACCACTAACGGGACGGAAGATTACAGCGAAACGGTAAAAGATTTTGAAAAATTTTTAAATTTATAGTTTGAAGGTTGATAAGGGCTACATTTTAAAATTATTTTGAAATATACAGGGCGTCCCAATAAAGTGCGGCGTATCAAAGTTATATATTTTCTTATGGGACACCCTATATTTTATTACATTTTCTAATTCTTCTTCTTCCTATGCCGTCCCCATTAACGGAGGTTGGCGACCACATTTTTAAAGGCTTGTCTATCTTTTGCAACGTGGAATAATTCGTCTACAGTCATGTTTGTCCAGTCTCGAATATTTCGCAGCCATGACTTCCTCTTTCTACCTATTCCCTTTTTGCCATCGACTCTACCCTGCATGATGACCTGCAGAAGACTATATTTATTATTTCTTAGTATGTGTCCAAGGTATGCAGTCTTGCGTACTTTTATCGTTCTCAACAATTTTTTGTCTCGACCCATTCTTCTCAGCACTTCCTCATTGGTGACCCTGGCAGTCCATGGGATTCTCAACATTCTCCGGTATATCCAAAGTTCAAAGGCTTCAATCTTTTTAACTATTTGCGCTTTTAGTGTCCATGTTTCTACCCCGTACAATAGTTGCGACCAGACGTAACATTCAACAAACCTCAGTCTCAGCGCAATATTCAGATTTTTGTCACAGAACAATTGTTTGAATTTTAAGAACGCTGCCCTTGCCATTTCTATTCGTACCCGGATCTCTTGGTCTGGATCTAATTCTGTGTTGATGTAAGCTCCCAGATATTTATATTTTGTCACTCTCTCTATTTGCTGTCCACCAAGAGTTAGTTGTTCATTATTTATTGGACTCCTTGATACTATCATAAATTTGGTCTTATCTGTGTTGATGTCAAGTCCCATTTGAATGCATTCACTATTTATTGCATCTAGTAAAGTTTGTAGATCTTCTATACTCTCAGCCATAATTACCGTGTCATCTGCAAATCTCATGGTGTTTATGATTTCTCCACCAATTCTTATTCCCTCTTTTCTTTCCCATAAGGCTTTTCTGAATATGACCTGTGAGTACACGTTGAAAAGCGTCGGAGACAAGACGCATCCTTGCCTAACCCCTCTCGCAATCGGTATATTATTTGTTTTCTATTAATTATTTTCTAATTGTCAGCAAAAAATTAGGTATAGTTTCATAAGACTTCCCTATACCTATGTACAGAGTGTTCTGAGTTATACGGAATATTCTTAAAATGTAAAGCTTTAAACGAAGACTCATTCCTAACTTATTTAAAAAATTCTAATAAAATTGGTTATACCTCTAAATAGTTGGATATTGGTTAAATGTATTTCATGATTAATTATTTAACATTTATTTATAGGGTGTTCAAAATTTATAGTTTTATTATTGGATTATTCAATGTGTAATATAAGGCTTATTTTAAATGGAACACCCTGTATATTAATGAATTATTATGTTAAAAAAATTTTCCACTTTCGAATAAAATATGAATGTCCTATAACTAGGAGTGATAGATTTTGCGTAATTTAAAATTTTCTTTTCGATTTTAAAATATTTATAGTTGTTGCTCCCGATTTTTAAACCCATCATTTTGACATATTTGTTATAAATGAAACCAATGGAGTTGTAAACAATTGTATATACTTTATACTTTTACTTGCTGATGCACAACGAATCAGAAAGAATTTTAATAAAACAAATAATACAGAATAAACCACAACTTACTACATTATAAGCAAAAAAAATTTTTAAAGAAGACTAATTCTCGACTTATTTAAGTAATTATAACAAATTTTCTCTTACAGCGAAATAGTTGGGTAATGGTTAAATTTATTCCATTATTGATTATTAAACATTTATTTACAGGGTGTTAAAAACTTAGTTTCAATTTTGGATTATTCAATATCTAGTATAAGGCTTATTTTAAATGGAACACCATGGATATTAATTAATCGTAATACTAAAAAAAGTTTTCTCTTTTGAATGGTATAAAGATGTCCTATACTTAAGTCTCATAGTTTTTGCTTAATTTACAATTATTTAAACTCTTCATCGGTATACATATTGATTTTAAAACAAAAGATATAGTTAGTTAATGTCATTGTATGACATTGTCATTTTCTGACATTACGGTCTAGTAATTGTCAAAATATAAACATTCGTGTGTAATATTTAACTTTCATTGTTCCTAAAAATGAAGAATTACGCTATCCATGAAAGAGTCGACATGGTACTTTGCATTTTAGAATGTTTGGAAAATTGTCTCTTAGCTTCTAAAGTTTATGCTCAAAAGTATCGTGATAGAAGACACCCACAAAAGGAAGCTTTTGAGAGATTGCTTAATAGATTTCGTGCTACTGGTAATGTTGCATACGAAAAGGTAAATAAAAATAAACCAGTTATTGGTGACAACGTTAACGAACTTATGTCCTGCTTTCTGTTACGGAAAACCCAAATATTAGTACAAGAAAAATTTCGGTTAAATTAGAAATTAGTCAAACTAGTTTATGTAGAATAATTAAGACCAACCACTTTCATCTGTATCACGTTCAACTTCACCAGCATTTGACAGAATAAGATTATGGTAACCGTTTAAATTTTTGTTTATGGACTTTAGATAAAGTTGGAGAAGATCCTGATTTCTTTAGAAATGTATTATTTACAGACGAATCGACTTTTCATAATAATGGTCTAGTAAATAGACATAATTTTCATTATTATGACACAGAAAATAAACATTTATTTCGTACTGTTGATCGCCAACACCGATGGAGTGTTAATGTTTGGGGCGGCATTATGGGCGAGTACGTTATCGGCCCGTATTTTTTTGATGGACATCTCAATGGGACAAATTTCCTAAATTTTTTAAAACAAGATTTTTGGACATTGCTTGAGAACCTTCCACTTAGTCTACGAACAAAAATGTGGCTCCAGTTGGACGAAGCTCCTGCTCATTTCTCACGTAATGTTAGGAACTACCTTAACAGAAAATTTACAAACAGATGGATAGGTAGATGTGGTTCATATAATTGGCCCCCTAGGTCACCAGGACTAACCAAGATGGATTTTTTTAAGTGGGGTTATATTAAAAATATTGTATATGCTACACCTCCTACTACTAGAGATGACATGAAATTAAGAATTACAAACGCGTTTGCTTCAATAACTCCTGCTATGTTAAATAATGTAAGTAAATCATTCGAAGATAGAATCGCTTGTTGTATTGCACAAGATGGCAAGCAATTTGAACATCTGTTACATACCTGAACATTTTTTAGTTATACTAAGTTTTTGATTATTTTACATTATTTATGTTCATTATTCATTTTGTATTATTTGTTTATTAAAATTCTTTCTGTTTCGTTATGTATTTAATTGTTTTCAAAAAAAGAGTGTGTGCTCGTAAGCACGTAAGAAGTTATAGGTACATCTTATTATTATTATTATGAATTCAACGAAATACATATATTTTACAGTTTTATTTTTATTTAAATATTAAACTTATTTTATTACTTAAAATAATACAAAAAATTAAACATAACGTTAATATTTACGTCATTTTTGAAAACAGTAACCTTTGCGCAGTTGCCTTTCACGTGATGAATCGTAGAAAATCTAAAAAACATCAGATTTTCAACAAATTTTTTTTATTTTCTTTTCATCATATTTTAAAACTAATTATCCTATTCCCAACGAATACAAATCCAAAGACATAAAAATTTTAGTTTATTTACAAAAAATGTAATTACAACTACACTGGTTTTGTTTATAACAATATGTCAATATGATGGGTTTAAAAATCGAAAGTAACAATTATAAATATTTAAAATCGATTTCCGTTTAACAAAATTTTAAATTACGGCAAAACTATCAGTCCTAGTTATAGGACATCCGTATATCATTCGAAAGAGAAATTTTTTTTTAATTTAATAATTCATTAATATACAGGATGTTCCATTTAAAATAAGCCTTATATTACACATTGAATAATCCAATAATGAAACTTCAAATTTTGAACACCCTGTAAATAAATGTTTAATAATTAATTATGAAATACATTCGACCAATATCCAGCTATTTAGTTGTATACGTAATTTTATTAGAATTGCTTAAATAAATTAAGAATGAGTCCTCGTTTAAAGTTTTACATTTTAAGAAAATTCGACATAACTCAGAACACTCTGTAGATAGGTATAGGAAAGTCTTATGAAACTATACCTTATTTTTTGGAGACAATTAGAAAATCCAATAAAATGCAGGGTGTTCCATAAGAAAAAATATAACTTTGATACGCCGCACTTTATTGGGATGCCCTGTATATTTTAAAATAATTTTAAAATGTAGCCGTTATCAACCTACATACTCTACATTTAAAATTTTTTCAAAATCTTTTACCGTTTCGCTGTAATCTTCCGTCCCGTTAGTGGTGACTCACCCTGTATATATATATATATATATATATATATATATATATATATATATATATATATATATATATATATATATATATAGTGATGAGTGTCTTACCACTCGGCAAAATATAGGAAAGGATAGAAGATAGATTAAGTTGTGAGATAGTACGAGATAAAATAGTTTTAGACGTGGCTATTTGACTTCAGTCATAATTATACGGATGACCTCGAAAATATTTTATTTTAATAATTTCTGATGTTAGAATAAATGATTGAATAAATTAAGATATATTATAGTAAAAAACATTAATTAGTAGCGATTTTAAATTATAAATCTTTAAGTTAGTTAATAATAAAAATAACTCAACTGAAATATTTGACTAAACTAAAGGTAGGTATGTTGTTTCCGAAAACAAATATTGTATGTAGAATTGGTGTAATAGTTAGAGACGTGGTCTATTGACAAGAAGGTTGGGGTTCAATTCACACCAAGGATAAAATTTTTGTTTTATTCAATCAAAAAATAGTAAAAAATATGGTACATATTAGGTAACAAGTTTTCGAAAAACTCATTATTTACAATTTATTCTTATTCCAATGTTATAAAATAGAAATACAAAATAATTCAAATTTAATTCCAGTTTTACAGTCTTTAGTTGTAAATGCAAAATAATCCGGTGAAGACTGTTTAATGTCAAATCCATCACTAAATTCTCAGTGATAATATCAATTCCTCTGTACAGGTAATGATTTTCAAAACAAATGACAATTTTGGAATGGATGCGCGCGAACAGCTGCCTGCTTTACAGCTAACCAAATCATCAAGCCTTCAGCCATCAAATAATAACATATCGATAAGTGTTTTTGCACGGTAAACAGAAACTTTTATTGAAAAAACAATTCGTAAAAATGGTTTTAACGGTCGAGGAAAAAGTGCAAATTATTGTCTGGCATGTGAATGGATTATCAGACAACATGATTAGACAACAATTTGTAAATATGTTTCCAAATAGGCCGGCTCCAGCACGATCAACAATTCAGTCTACTATCCGTAATTTTTTTTACTTATGGACCAGTGTTCGCTCCAAGAGGAGTTCGTAGACGAAAGGAGGTAAATCCAGATTTGGAACTAAGGAACACTTTGATTTGTGCAAGTATTGAGCAAAATCCTACCCAATCAACATCTCGTCTCGGAGAACAATATGAAATTTCAAGATTTAGAGTAGGTAAAATTTTGGAAAGACATGGATACCGTCCCTATAAACTTCATAAATCCAACGAACAATTCCCTGGGGATTAATATAGACGTTTAGAATTTTGTCAAACTGCAATGGAAATGTCACATCAAGATGAACATTTTTTAGAGAACGTTTTGTTCACCGATGAATGTACGTTTTCATTGCATGGCCGTCACAATTCAATGAATACTCGGTATTGGTCTCGAGGAAATTATCGTCAGATTTATGTTGCTCGTACCCAGCGTCTTATGTTTTAATATATTTCATTGACAATAAAAGTAAATAACTTTTTTTCAAAAACGCCATTCAAACAATATTTATTAGCAACTTATATTGCTCCGAATGGCTTCACTATAGGAAGTTAATGGTTTAGAAAACTACAGATTCATATGTATGTACAGTATTATTGTCTGATATAACGAGATCGGCTTATAACGAGGTAATTAGTCTGTCATTTTAGTTCTCGTTATAGAGGGAGTCTACTGTATTAAACAACCTAAGGATTATGAGGATGGATGGATGGAAAGCTTTATATGGTTTAAAAGAAAGTCCAAGGGCATGGTATGAGTGCCTAGATAAATTGTTGATAAATTAAGGTTTTGAAAGAAGTGATATTGATCTTTGTTTGTATGTTTATAAAAATGGAAATGATATTATTTACTTATTAATTTATGTTGATGATTTATTGATTTGTGGTAGAAATTTAAATGAAATTAAAAGGATTAAAATTTTATTATCAGAAAAATTTAAAATGCAAGATATTGCCCTAGTAACACACGACGTCCTATGGACGTCCAATATACGTCCAGTTTTGGTCCGGACGTCCCTGGACGTAAAATGGACGTACGAAGTGGGACGTACTTTGGGTGGACTAAATATGGACGTTCTCTGGACGTCCGTACTCGGACGTTCCCTGGACGTTTTCTGGACGTCCGACGTTTACCAGTTATGGGATTAAATGACAAATATTTCAATAGAATAAAAAATTATTTACGTTAATAAAATAATTAAAAGCGAAAAGGTTAAATCATGATTAATTGTTTTTAGGTAAATTGTAAAAATCTTTTATTTCTAGATAATTAGTTACAATTGTTTTATTATTCTAGTTATCACGATGATATATGTTTGCTAATTCCACGATACACTTACACGTGTAAGTGTATCGTGGCTAATTCTAATAAGTAAAAATATGATTTTTATTAACAAGATGAATCTTGAAATCATCTTTGAAAAGATGGACAAGTGGTAGTATATACTCTGGCTGGGCAAAGTAATGAATGGTGATTATATTTTATATTAATTGTCATTGTCATGGCATACCTATTTAAACAAATGGCAGTTTAATTATAATATTATTAATGCTTAAAATAATTCTATTTAAGCAGTATAAAGTGCAAATGGTGTGAATTAGCAACCTTTTTTGATGCTTGCTTTGGTTATAGTATATCGTTAAAGGTGGTTAAAGGTTTGGTACCATTTGTTAGGTTACTTCCGAGTTTGGTTTTTATTTTATTACAAAAAGGTAAGAGTAATTTTTCCTAAAATTAGTTATGTTTAAAAGAAAACGATTTGTTTCTAAGCGTCATCAACAGAGGATGGTTACGAAAAACGTAGATAATATTGTTGAAATTATTAATAGCCCCGATATTCTATCTTCAAACCTTTTTTCGGAATTCCTAACTGATCATTTTGATGAGAGTTTCAGTTCAAATAGTTCAGGTTACAATACTTCCGATTTAAACTTTTTATTAACATGTTAAGTACCTAAAATAATCTAAATTACCACGTGGACGACCATTCTGGTGATCATTTACAAAGCTATTCTTTCAATGAAACTGAAGAAGGGTCTAAATATGGTTGTAACTTGTAACGAGAATTCTGGAGAACCTTATCGAGATGTTTTTAATTTTTCCAATAAGTTATGCAACTGGACTTTGTCCTTTAATACTAGGTGATTTATTAAAAATTCATAAAAAAGTTCCTGATCTTTCTCATTTGCCTTCAGATGCTAGAACCCTTCTTGCTTCACCCAGAGAACAAATACTCTGATCCACATGATTCAAATTTCAAAGGTATTTTTATCTTCGCAAAAAAACAATGTTATATTTGTGTAAATTTTGATGAAATCCCACTAAAAAAGAGTTTTAGTAGTCATTTTTATCCTAGTTTGTGCAATTTGTTTATATAAGTATCCTAAAATTGTAGGTTTAATAGGCGTTTACCATGGTTATGAGAAACCAAAATTTGCAAATGAATGTTTGATTGATTTTGTAACAGAGGCTGTTTTTTTATTAGATAGTTTCTAAAATAATTAAGCATGGATGATCAAGTTTGTGGGGTAGTTAGATTACTGTTACATGTTGATTTATATTTTAGGATAATGAGCTTTCCAAAATTGGTGAGACGAATTTGTTAGGAGAAGCCTTAAGAAGCTGATCTGCAATAAAATTCAAGGAAAATATAGTTGGCTAGGGAAAAAGCAATATAAAGCTTTTGAAGACACACATATAGCTCTGATTTTAAAAGGTTTGTAACTTGTAAACACAAATCAATTTAAGGTACATTTAACAATTTACACTATCGCTTAAGTGGCCACATATAGCCGATGCAGCATATCTGTGTCTTATATGTAATTTAGATGGCAAAATTTACCAACTCACAAATGTTCAGGTCTGGCTATGAGATTGCTTTAAGAACTACAGCTAGCTATATGAGATGAAGGTTTGTTGTTGGCCTTATATTTTATTTATACACTGTTATTTTTGTTTTTTTAAGTATCAAAGTGTAATTACTGCTCATTTGGTCATTAGAAATAAATACCAATGGTTGGGTTGGTATTCTTCTAGTTCAGGTGAGATTCATTAAAACCACAGCACTTGAAATTCATGTGTTTAATTTTACGCCTTTGAATGATGATTTATTCACAATAAGCAAAGTATAATGAACTACATCTGAAATTAGTTTGTTCAATTTATGAATGTACATTAATTTTGTTTTCAGATGCTGCTTGGAAAAACTCCAAAACCAGCGTTGCCATGGGGAAGGCAATTGAAACTTGATAATGAAATATCTGAGGGGATCTAAAGAGAGGGCAGATAAAATTTAATTTGCATGTTGTATTAGCAAAATATGATAATTTTGTAATGGTTAAATTGCGTAGTTGGTGGACAGAAAGGGACAGTCAATTTTTGAGACATTTTTATTTATTAAAAATAGGTACCTAAAAATTTATCTACTGCTGAAATAAAACAGACAAAGTTCCATATTAAGTATTGATCTTTTTCATACTTATGATTTCAACTTTAAAACTTAACAATTGACTTGTCTGCTTTTAATTGCCTTGATTTTGCCAATTTCTTTAGCAGTATTCGCAATCCTTCTTTCTCCTGTGTAGACAAGTGTAGTCAAAGATCCCATATCAGTCACAGCCATATTCACTCTTTAACTATTAAAATTTGTGACATTCTAGCTTAACTTATTTTTAAGGAATTATGCATTCTTTTTATGTTGGCCTCTATGGCTTATTTTTAATATATCTCTTACTGAGGGTAACTTTTCATCACAATTTATTTATTGATTTTATCCTTAACTCATTGATTCCTAATCCATTATAATTCTTTCTGCTATTCCTAAAATTTTTGAGGCTTTACTGATTGATTTTTTGACAGTAAATCTGAAGAATCAGTTTCATACTGGTCAGCATGGTTTACTGTTTAGTCATTCAACTTCTACTAATTTACACTGATTATGTTATAATTGCATTAAAAAACATTTTTTATGTCGATTAGATTTATACTACTTGTCTACAAGCATCTACTGTTTTTCTAAATTATGTAGACCATATTCTTATTCTGGTATAATCAATTTCTTGAATCTGGATTTTCTTACCAGAAGAGTTACCTTTCATTCTTTATTTTTAAGGTTTTTTATAAAATAATCAATCTCCTGAATTGCTTCATCTAGTTTGTTTTCATATTCTTCCTCATTCACTGCGTTAGAATTCACATTTCCATGTTCCTTACCGCAGAACTAATTATGGTTCAAGTATAGGTATGGTTTGAATATTCTGTATCAATAGCTTTAGGTACTATTTGAAGCACTAAAGTGCAAAATGATACTTTTTATAAATGTGTACTTATCTGTTTTATTCATGTATATTTTATTTTTATCTGTAATTTTGTGTATATTTCTATAATGTTGCATTTTTGTATAATTTTGACAGTGAATTTGTTTCATTTCATTCCATTTATTATTAATAAATAAATATAAATATATGTAATAATAAATGTAAGGTCCTTTAAACATGTGTATGTTTTATTACTCAAAATGATTTTATACTCCTATAATATTGCATTTTTGTATAATTTTGACAGTGGATTTGTCCCGTTTGTTAATAATAAATAAATAAATGTAATAATAAATGTAAGTTCCATTAAACATTTACGTTTTATTTCCCAAAATACATTCCTAATATGCACAGGATGACGCCACTTTTAGTACTTTATACAATGGCGTTGACGTCGTCTAATTTACATCCTCAGCGCTAAAATAGACGTCCGAAAACATCACAAAAGTCCATCCAGACATATTATGGACGTTCGATTAAGGTCCAATTAACGTCCCGGTACGTCCATTTTCCGTCCGCTCGGGACGTAAAATGGACGTCCATAGGACTTTCAGCGCAGCGACATTCGGACCAATATAGGACGTTAAATGGACGTACTTGGGACCAAAGCGGACGTTCGAGGGACGTCCTTAAAGTCCGTGAGGGATGTACTATGGACGTACGTGTGCTATTAGGGTGGTGACATTAAAGAATATCTTGGTATTACTGTTGATTATGATTCTAGTAAACATGAAATGAGATTGGATCAAAATAAATATATTGAGTTATTAAATAAAAAATATAATTTAGAAAAAGGTAAACGGTATAATACAATATGGAAGAAGTAAGTGAATTAATATTTGTAAAATAATTGTTGAAAATATTTGATATTGAAAAAATAAAGCCAATTGATGTTTATGAAGATAACACGGGTACGATTAGTATAGCTAAATATGGCAATTTTACAAAAAATTCTAAGCATGTTGAAATTCATTATCATTATGTAAGTGAATATGTTAAAGAAAATATTATAAATGTGGTTAGAGTAGATTCTGATGATAATATTGCAGATATTTTTACGAAGTCCTTGGGCCAAGATAAATTTGAAAAATTTCGAAGTATGTTAAATTTGAATTAATGTAAATGTAAGGAGGTGTGTTGAGAATGTAATACATTTATATTGTATACGCAGTATATATATTGGTGTACGTGTAACTGGAACGCACCCATAGTATCATGGGTCGACATGACAGACAGTAATGTCAACAATATATAGTAGTAGTTGTAGTAAGAAGCATGGATATAGGCTTAAGTTAGATTAGTTGATTAGTATGTATTTTATAGGTAATAAAGCCTTATATTAGTAGTAAAGTACGACTGTTTATTTTCCAAATCCACACCTTAACAATTCCTATTATGTCCTCCTCTCTGGTTTCCTCTATATGCCTGGTTACTGTATTGTCTATACCCTCTGTGTGTATAGTTCCGTTGGTTTCCCTTTGCTTCGTTCTGTTGTTCAAAGGTAGGTGTCCTCCCCTTGTCATATTTGTTGCGATATTCTATACTGGCGCTGTCCTCTCTTAGCTTCGTAATTTGTCCTATAATTTAACACTCTTCCTTGTGTGCTATCTTCTGTCGCGTCGATCGATAAAAATTTGGACATTACTTCGTGCGTGGTTGTGGAGTTACATGCTTCCAATATTAATTTAGCTTTTTCTGAGTTGACGTTGGGTTTCATTGTTGCAACTACAGTTTCCGTTGTATACAGGGTGAGTCATGAGGAACTTTACATACTTTTACCATATGTAGAGTCCCTCAGGGAGCATATCATGTGGCCACTAAAAAATGTCAACTCCTCTTCTTTATTAATTAACAGGGTGATTTGTGTAATTGACCATTTATTTCATTTTACTGTAGTGTTTATACTGCTCATTTGATTTTTTTAACTTTTGGATGATACAGTACACTACTATCAAGCATTCGACTGGTATTAGCTAAACTAAAAAATTCCAGGACTGGCTTTGGAAAAATTAATTTAGGGATTCGTATTAAATATTACACCCTGTATATATTTTTTTTTAAATGCAATAAGTGATTTTCAAACTACATAAATAGCCAATGAAAACGACATATGCGACAATGTTGTCGCACTTTTATTAAATTTTTAGTGAACGATCAAATCTTACCAAAAATAGAACGACCATAATGAAGTATCAAATTATAAGGTAATTAATTTAAACAAATGTTATAAATTTCAAACATTTTAATTGAAATGATAAACTGAGTCACTGCACAACAAAAAACAGTAACTACTAACAATAACGAAGAACAATTTAAAAAAAAAACTAAAAATATGTACATAGTTATGATAAACCCATAAATTAGAACTGGAAAAGATACAATAATGGTAACAAAATAAAAATAATTCAAAATAGATTTTCGAAATGGAACCCTGCAGCCTGTACACATTTTTGTTGCCGAATTGTTAATTGACGTATTGAATTACGGATACTCTGGGGATCGTTTCTAATAGTATTACAACAATGTATAATTCTATCAATTGTTGTCGGTTATTAATATTCACTGCGTAAACTAGTTGCTTCAATCGTCCCCAAATATGGTAATCAACGGGATTCAAAGCAGGGGATCTTGAAGGCCACGAAATAGGACCTGCACGTCCTATCCACCTGTTGTCATAAACATTATTGAGATGTTGTCTCACTGGCAGTAAAAAGTGTGGGGGTGCCCCATCATGCTGAAAATACATCCCTCGGATAGCAACGTTCGCGTTGGCAAGCAAATTCGGCAAAATATTTTGTAGAAAGTTCAAATAGACCTGCCCTGTTAAAGGGCCATCAAAAAAGTGAGGACCTACTAATTGGTTATTTATGACACCAATCCACACGTTAACCGAAAACCTTAACTGAGAACGACGTTCTCGAATAGCATGGGGATTTTCTTCTGCCCACACATGTGAATTTCGTGAATTATTTATCCCGTCTCTGGTAAATTGGGCTTCATCTGTAAATAGTGTCCTGTATAGCGTTGGTCGATTATTGTTAATCCATCTACAAAATTCCAACCTATCGATCTCATCTCCAGCATGTAGTCGCTGAACCATTTGAATGTGATATGGGTATAGATTATTTTTTTGTAAGACTCTACTTACTTTTGATTGAGTAACATTGAGTTCTCGACTTACTTGTCTAGTGCTTATTGTAGGGTTCATAGTAACGGCGTCCATAACGTAATCTTCCTGCGCTTCATCTACATGTCGCTTTGTTGTTCCACTAGGAAAAGTGCCATTTTCTCGCAAATAATTAAAAACTGGCCCAAATGTTGGATGACTGGGAGTTCGAACATGACATCTTTGTGAAAAACTTTTGGAGCAAATTTCACATGAAACAGGTTTATAGCCAGTGTGTATTCTCATATGTGCTGTTAAATCGGATCTTGTTGAAAAACTCTTGGAGCAAATTGCACATGCAAAAGATTTATCCCCAATATGTATTCGCATGTTCTTTCAAAATAGATCTTCGCGAGAATAATTCGGAGCAAATTTCACATAGAAAAGTATTTTCTTCGGTAGGTACTGTTAAAACACTCTCTTTATTAAACTCTCTAGAACAAATTTCACACGTTAAAGGTTTTTTTCCGTGCAGAGTGAGTATTTACACTTGATTTTAAATCTGAACTTTCTGAAAAGTTGTTGATACATATTGTACATGTGAAATCTTGGTCTCCAACGTGAACACTCATATCTGTTTCTAAATGACTCTGTGTTGAAAATTGTTTGGCACAAATTCCAGTGGTACAATAGTTTTTGTCAGTGTTGACATTCGTCGAGGTAGTTAAACATTGGTCCAAATCACTGTTAATTCTAACATGGTCTTTGAATAATTTGCTTTCATTAGTTTGTGTATCTTCATGGGGAAAACCTAAAATGGAGATTATTTATTAAACCACTATCATGAACTTAAATAAAAAAAAGAACAAAGTATCCTTATTTGGCTGTAATTATATTATTAAAAAATATAATAATATATACGGAAGACAGCAAATATATTAACATTAATCATGCAGGTATGGGTCAGTACATTCCCAAAAGTGCGGCATTGTTTGTGCAGATTTAATTCTCGTCAATATGAGATAAAAGAAATACTAACTATTAAGCAAATGCTCAAACTTATAATAAAAATATAGAAAAGTAAACAACATCCGCTGGAATACAGCATCGTAATAATCTTCCCGTTACACAAAAAGGGAGATCAACTCCAATGTGGAAATGATCGTTACTAAATATACGAGCGACTAAAAATATATGCGGAACAAATAGTTGGGGCATACCAATGCGGTTTCTTCAAACAAAAATCAACAATAGACCTAATCTTTACACTAAGACGAATCCTAGAAAAAATTGGCGCATTTGATACACACAAGTACCACCTCTTCATTGACTTTAAGAGTGTCTACGATTATCAATAGAGAAAAATCAATCAATAGAAAATTCCTGAACCAAACATCAGAAGATAGCACCGCAACTGATTACTATTGTCAAAAACATTTACGAGAGTAGAGCAAAATCAGAATACAAAATGAATCAACAGATACAATCTTTACTAAGTGAGGACTACTTGGACTACCAAGGAGACGCCTTATCCTGCATCTTATTTAACATCTCGCTAAAAAAAGTCGTAAGAGAATCAACAGTCAATACTAGGGAAACGATAACAAAATATCTTGACGAAACTGAGGAACTCTGACCAAGAATATGTTACCAAAACTGGAAAATTAGCTAAAATGAGAGAATTGGGATCTGGATGTAACAATAAATGTAAATCGAAATTATCTGAAAATTATAGACTCACTTTATTTAATAATTTTCGGACAATGGCTGATCATGACAAACAGAGCGAATATTTAGGTAGATATATTCTCAGACCAGAGAGAAAAAACTGTGTAAAATGTGCTTTACATATTGCAAACAAATGTCTTGCACGTGAAGCCAAAAATCGTGATAAAGAAGTTTCTAAGAAAAAGAAACGGTTGTAACTGCCTGCTTTGATTTGCAAAAAATATTAGCTACATCCCAATCAAAGGTATCATTATTTTATTATAAAAAAAGTTTAAAATGTATAATTTTACTATCTTTGATATTGGATCTGTGGAAGGTTATTGTTAGGCATTGGATGAAACCACAGGTAAAACGGGGCCTAATGAAATAAGTAGTATGCTGTTTGATTTTATTAAGAGAAAAGTTTAGTTTTTATTCAGATTGTTGTGAAGGACAAAATCGAAATCGAAGAATATTTGTAATGTATATTTATGCAGCTAAGATCATGAATACAATAAAAGAAAAAAATCGGGTTGTTTATATTCCAAAACAGTGGTATTTTTACTGATAAGGTGAGTTAAAGTCACAGGAAAACCATACGATTTAAAAGAACTAAGTCGAAATGATATCTTGCACTTTAAATCAAAATTGAACAAAATACCGAATTGGGATTTAGGCAAAGATAAACGTTAAGTTTTTTGGTCGAAAGTACAATATATAAAAAAATGTAACAAAAAACCACATGTTCTCAGTTTTCTGTACAAATCTTATTTCTGATCAATTCATTTATAAACCTAGAATGCAAACCAAAATTGAGCTAAAGTGCTACCAAATTCGGGAATAAAAATATGCAAGATTTATGAAAACTACAAATTCCTTTAGCATGTAAAGGATTACTTCCCATAACAACGTCAAAATATAAAGATCTCGTTGCTTTGTGCTCTAGTAAAGCTATATCAGAGCAATATTGCAGTTTTTATTTGAATTTTCCCCACTCTCAATAAATACAATATTCAGAAACTCTGAATAAAAGTTTTATAGGGGTTAACTTTGTTTTTTTTTAATAAAATAATATAAACTGTTTTATAATTTGTTAATGCTCATTTTGTAATATATAAATCTAACAGATATTATTTTATTTACTTCTTGTTAGTATGTATTGTAGCATTTCTATTTCCTTTCGTACATGTTAAAACAACGAAAAATATTTTCAATCTTTCTGCGTCACTAAGATTGATAATATAAACATTTCTGGTCTGTGTATAATAACACTAATCGCATTCCTTTGATCGTGATGCCTTCTAATATTGCGCGTCACATAAATATCCACTTAGATTGCTGAGAAAGTTGTGCGGGGAGGCGAACGATTTTTAAGAATGACATCACTCTTGGTGGAATCACTGCCAAAGTCAATCGGTTTCATTGTTTAGTCCGGATTTTCTTCTAATTCGTTATTGTGTTGTTCGTTTTTGTTATGGGAAAATGTGTAGATAGGAGCAGTGTGGAGTTTAAGTGGAATTTAAGTTTGGATTGGGATTCGGAATAGCTTGCGGGGTAGTCTTCAAAGCCGGCAAATTTTTTCAATTTGAAAGGTGAATTTGTACTCAAAATGCAATCAGGCAGTTTTTGGTGAGTTAATCACCGATTTCTTCGTGCTGTGTTTTATCTGAGAAATTTGTAGGACAGCGTTTCCAACCATTTGAGCGGTACGCATGGTTTTAAGAAGAAATTAAGTGGCCGAGTTTTGAAGATTGCAGTTAATTGTCATCCAGGATAATCCGAAGCCAGAATCAAGTGTTCAACTTCCAAAGAATTGTCTATTTGTGTTCCCTGGTCACTTCAGACCAATTTACAGCTTGTGTGGGACACAATTGTGTTTGTTTGCAGTGTTTTGATCCAGTTCCAATCCCAAAAACATTCTTAAAGGAAATACATCAGCCAGAGTGATATAAAGTACATTTTGTTAAAAATTTTCTAAGCAAAAATAGACATTTTTGATTAATAAAAAATTTGCTTTCATGACAAACTAAAAAAATGTAAATAAATGAAATTATAAGTTTTATGGATTAGCTAATTATCATATTAGTTAAATGCAATTAATTTTAAAATTTAATTATTATTTCAAAAACTTTGATATTTTATTTCGACATATGACAGTCAGTATTATCCCTTTTCGGACATTTGGTACATAACCATAAATTTGAATTATTTTGTTTGAAAGTTAACCTCAATGTAAGCTCCATTGAAAAATCTGGATATTTTCATTTCTAATAATAATTTTATTTCCTACAAGTATCGCCCAACGTCTGGGGCTTGTTGTAAATCTTACAAATAGCGCCATTGTAAGTTTTGTTGATAAATTTTGTTAATATTATTTGTAATAATTGTTGATGTGAAGTAATAATAAATCTGTAATGTTTCTCTCTAAACCAGTTGTAGAATTATTTCCATTAAAAATATTTTCACCTTTTATTATTTTTTTTTAGGAAAGAAAAGCCTTTCTTTCCAAATTCAAATAGTTTATTTCTTTGTAGTTACCCCATCCAGTCCCTCCCTTATTCACTTACTTACGACCCAGCTCTCCAACCAAATCAAGAGTGGCCGTTCGCAAACGTTTCGGTTTGTTTGCTTACCCTATCTCCAGCCCAGTAACTGTTCAGTCCCCTCTTTCAACTCCCTATAAGTAATACCTAATGTGGTAGGCAAATTATAACCGCTAAAGTAAGATGTGAATTCTTAGATACTTGTTTGACTAAAAAAAATCACCTTTTAAGGTAAAATCAATAAAAAAAAACTAATAATCTCTATTTTAATATATACTTACATATTAGGTACCATTTATATGCACCTATGCGTATGTAAAGACTAGACTATTGATTGCTATTATAAATAAAAAACAGGAATTCCGGTAGTTCAGATTTTACTATTAAATTTAATACTGTTTTTAGTATTTTGTATATAGGTAAATGGCAAAATTTCACACGCAAGTACTATTTCCACTGTATGTTCTTATATGACCGTTTAAAGGAGATCGATGTGAAAAGAATTTAAAGCAAATTTCACATTCACAAGGTTTATCTCCATTATTCTTATGTTATGTTAACCTGGATGTTTTCACAAAAATTTCACATGTAAAAGTGATCTCAATAAGTTATCTCCAGTGTGTACAAAAGATTTATCGCCAGTGTGTCGCCTCATATGTTGATTTAAATAAAATATTGGAAAACTCTTGGATCATATTTCGCATGCATAAGGTTTAACGCCAGTGTGTACTCTCCTACGTTCTGTTAAACTGGATATTTGTGAAACACTTCTGAAGCAAATTTTACATGCGAAAGGTTTATCACCAGTATGTACTATAATATGTTGTTTTAAACATGAACTTTGTGAAAACTTTTTGACAAAATTGCACATTTATCTCCAATGTGTATTGTCATGTGTGTTTCACTTTCACTGCTCAACGCATTTTCATGAAATCAACCGCTGTGCTGACTAGTATTTTTTTTTAAATATTGATGCATAAATAAAGTATATATTAAATAAAGGGTAATTTAAAAAAATTTTTAATATTTTATGCGAAAAGAAAAGACTCGGATCCGAGTCGTGAGCATATTGCTTATATTTTCTTTGTTTGTGCTAAGCGACTCGGATGTGAGTCGCTGTTATAATTATTCAAAAAATTAATTTAAATTAATTTTTTATTAAATCAAATGAGAAATATAACAAATCGAGAACTAAGGAAAAAAAACAAATTTTCATTTCCTAGCAAAATGTTTATGAACACCTAAGATGAAAACTTCAAAATAAAATTTGATGGTACTTTTTCGTGATGCTCATATTGTAATGGCTTTTATACACTGAAATTAAATTAAAAAAAAAAACATGAAGAAAGTAGAAAAATAATAAAAAATTCTCAAATTTAAATTCATCTCGAAAACAAAATACGACCTGGAATTTTTGTATTTCACTTATTTCAACAATACTCTGTATAGTATTTTGTTAGAGGATTCCAACTTAGTACTCTCAGCATTGTAAAAGTTTCCAAGAAATTAATATCCGATGGAGTTTTCCTAATTAGTAATTAGAAAGTCAATATCGGCAAAACCAGCTTATTCAAATTATGGGTACCTACCTATTATAGTCTTTTGTTGAAGGATTTCAATTTATTACCCTTATCATATGTAAAAGTTCTGAAGAAATTAATATCAGGTTCAGTTTTCAATGAAACAAAGATCTAATCTTTAACAGAATTGTGACCATGTAAAATATCTGCTTATTATGCTAATTAGTAATAAGAAAGTCCATGTAGATGGCATGTCCCGAGTCAAGAAATCTTTTCGCTACTTCCAGTACTACCTTGGTGGAATGTCCTTTTCCTCCTATCGCCGGGTCCGAAGCTCCTGTGTATACTACGATATTTTGGATAATACCAGAAGGTTCTGTTATAATATACAGTTTGATGCCAAATTTATTCCTTTTCTGCTTAATATACTGCTTAAAACTAAGTCTGCCCTTCCATAGTACCATGGATTCGTCTAGAGATAAGTCCCTGGTTGGATAATATAGAGCAGCCATTTTATTATTAAAAAAATTAATGACTGGTCTAATTTTATACAGCCGATCTGCAGGTACATCATTTGGTGTTATTGGATTGTGAGCGAAGTGTAAGCATCGCAAAATTAGCAGAAAACGATCTCTGCTCATGTTGTGGGAAAAACATTTCAGGCTAAATAATGGATCTGTTTTCCAGTAATCTTCCAATTTTAAAATACGTATGGTACCAGTATGGAAAATTAACCCAATAAACACCAAAAATTCTGGAATGGAAAGCGGTTTCCATCTAGAAATCCGGCTATTTTCCCGAGCACCAACGGACAAAAATGTTTGTTCAGCATAATAATTGGTTTCATCTACCACCATATTCGAAAACTCATCATCGAATATCATTCGAAAATAGTCGATTGGTTTAGAGTTGTCTGGAGGATCAATCAAAAGTCCGTTATTTCTGGTAAAAGGAAACCTCTGCATTTCCGAAACCTCATCTGTCCAAACTTCAGCAGTGTTTTCTTCTCCTACATCAGCCATACTTTGGTTGATATCCTCCATTTCAGTAAATATTTCATCATCTGTAAAACAATAAAATAATTTACTAAAGTCGTCTACTTTAAAATGTATAATATATGTCTGAATTATTGTCAATATGAATGAGTCAGATAAAATTAAATTATTAGAAGAATTTTTAAGTAACAAAAACAAAATTTGTTTAATTTATTAATGTTTTGTATTTTGATAACGATTTCCGAAGTGGAAACGTCAAATAAATTTAATTTCAAATCTAAATTGTGGCTTTATTCCCAAATAGAATAGTAAATTACATATGATACAAATAGCTTCAAAACAATAACAATAAAATATTCCTAAAGCTTGTTACTGACGGAGAGCTATATATATTATATCTCACATCTCTTACTCATTACCATAGTGAGCGATATGAGATAAAATATATATTATAGTATACCTCCCCCCGTCAGTAACAATCTTTATTGTCTGGTATATATCAAGATAAATATTTACTTAGATACTTACCGGAATAGTCATATTCAGAAGGCTCAGACTCTTCGTCGCTAATGTCTATGTCATGATCACTAAATGATTCGTTTAGAATTTTAAATAATTCGTCTTGTGTAAATTTTGCACTTTGTAGTTTAGGTTTTTTAATTCCCGAAGGGCCAGGTTGTTGTTCATCCATATTCGCACACTTTATATTACGATTCACAAACGAAAAGCACTTTTCAATTATAGAAAGGTATACAAACACGCTCGTCAGAATACAACGTTCTTACTCAAGCGCTAAAAGAATACTGACACGTTTTAATTCGGGACTCCTGTCGACTCGGATCCGAGTCATGAGCATACAGAGATAAGCACAGCCGACTCGGATCCGAGTCATGCGCAGTGAACGAGTTAAAATGGATGTTAGCGAAAATATTATGGAACAAATTTCACATGTAACAGATTGATCATGAGTGTGTATTCTTATATAATATAAGCGAAAACTTTTTGGAACACATTTCAGAATGCACAAGATTTATCGCCAGTGTGTACTCTCATATGATGTGTTAACTGGATCTTTCTGAGAAACTTTTGGAGCAAATTTCTCATGAAAAAGGCTTATCGCTAGTGTGTATTCTCATGTTTTGTTAAACTAAATCTTTGTGAAAAACTTATAGAGCAAATTTCACATGAAAAAGGTTTTAGCTAGTGTGTACTCTCCTATGTCTTGTTAAACTGGATCTTTCTGAAAAACTTTTGGAGCAAATTTCACATGCAAATGGTTTCTCGCCAGTGTGTATTCTCATATGATTCTGTAAATGTGAATTATGTGAAAACTTTTTGGCACAAATTTCACATGCAAAAGGTTTATCGCCAGTGTGCAGTCTCATATGATATGTTAAACTGGAACTTTTTGAAAAATTTTTGGGGCAAATTTCACATGAAAAAGGTTTATCGCTAGTGTGTACTCCCATATGATTTTTTAAACTACATCTTTGTGAAAAACTTTTGGGGCAAATTTCACATGCAAAAGGTTTATCGCCAGTGTGAACTCTCACATGATCTTTTAAACTACAACTTTGTGAAAAACTTTTGGAGCAAATTTCACATGCAAAAGGTTTATCGCCAGTGTGCACTCTAGTATGTTGTGTTAAACTGGATCTTGTTGAAAAACTTTTGGAGCAAATTTCACATGCAAAAGGTTTCTCGCCAGTGTGTATTTTCATATGATCTTTTAAATGTGAATTATGTGAAAACTTTTTGGCACAAATTTCACATGCAAAAGGTTTATCGCCAATGTGCACTCTCATATGTTTTGTTAAACTGGATCTTGTTGAAAAACTTTTGGAGCAAATTTCACATGAAAAAGGTTTATCGCTAGTGTGTACTCCCATATTATGTTGTGTTAAAATGGATCTTTGTGAAAAACTTTTGGAGCAAATTTCACATGTAAAAGGTTTATCGCCAGTGTGAACTCTCACATGATCTTTTAAACTACTACTTTGTGAAAAACTTTTGGAGCAAATTTCACATGAAAAAGGTTTATAGCCAGTGTGTATTCTCATATGTGCTGTTAAATTGGATCTTGTTGAAAAACTCTTGAAGCAAATTGCACATGCAAAAAATTTGTCTCCAATATGTATTCGCATATGTTCTTTCAAAATAGATCTTCGCGAGAATAATTCGGAGCAAATTTCACATGAAAAAGTATTTTCTTCAGTAGGTACAGATAAAACACTCTCTTTACTAAACTCTTTAGAACAAATTTCACACGGTAAAGGTTTTTTCCGTGCAGAGTGAGTGTTTACACTTAATTTTAAATCTGAACTTTCTGAAAAGTTGTTGATGCATATTGTACATGTGAAAGCTTGGTCTCCAACGTGAACATTCATATCTGTTTTTAAATGACTGTGTGTTGAAAATTGTTTGGCACAAATTCCAGTGGTACAATAGTTTTTGTCAGTGTTGACATTCGTCGAGGCAGTTAAACATTGGTCCAAATCACTGTTAATTCTAATATGGTCTTTGAATAATTTGCTTGCATCAGTTTGTATATCTTCATGAAGAAAACCTAAAATGGTGATTATCTATTAAACCACTATCATGAACTTAAATAAAAAAAAAATATGATCGGTTAAAAAAATCTCCGAAGAAAGGGGACGAGATTATGACTAACAGAACAAAGTATCCTTATTTGGCTGTAATTATAAAAAATATAATAATTACCGTAGCTGCGAGCAAAAGCCAGCATACGCTTTTTGGAAGACAGCAAATATATTAACAATTGATGGATTCGATGGTTACTTGATGGAAATTCATTTTATGTAACAATAAAACACTGAAAACTTTGTTTTCAAAACTTCCACAAAATTTATTTTAAATTATTATCACTACAGCTGTTTCGGCTGATTGCCTTTCTCAAGTGATCTGTTTTTGGCATGGGTTTACACTTTATAGTCTCTAATGAAATAGGTTGAGGAGGGGAGAACTGTTTGTCTCAAGCTGGTCATTCAGAATTATATCTGTGTTTTTTAATTTGTTGATTTCCATAGATTCTAACAAAGATAGCTTAAGGTTTTTATTTTGTATGTGAAGAATTTTAAATTCGTCATTAAAAGAATGATTATGATCTAGAAGGTGAAGTGCGTATGTAGAATCTGTTTTTCTATTTTTGAAAGCCCTATTTATGTTCTGCTATTCGTTTATTAAAATTTCTACCAGTTTGACCAATGTAAGTTTTTGGGCAGTCGCCACATTTAAGTTTGTGCACCCCACTGTGTAAGTGTTTTTTATGTTGGCTCTTGTTGTTTTTAATATATTTGCCTAGGTTATTTGTTCTGAAAGCTGGTGTTATTCCTTTCTTTTTTTATGTGTTTGGCTATTTTTGTTGATATTTTGCCTGTATATGTAATTGAGCAGAAGGTACTGGGTTTTTTCTCGGGTGGTGGAAATACTAAGTTCAGGGCTTTCTTGTGTAATTTTTGATTTAACATTTTATTAACTGTTTGTTCGTTATATCCATTGTTTACTGCTATTTGCTTAATGATATTTAATTCTGTCTCAAAATTGTATTTTGACATCGGAATTTCTGTTAATCTATGTAACATACTATAATAGGCTGCCAGTTTATGTTGTGTGGGATGGGATGATGAATTGTGAATAGTCGTGTCAGTATGGGTAGGTTTATGAAATATGGAGAAGGCATGTTTGTTTTTAAGTCTGATAATTTTTAAATCTAAAAAATTTATGGATTGATTTTGTTCTGTTTCTTTTGTAAATTCAATATGACTATGAAGTGAATTAATATACGATAAAAATTGGTCGAGCTGCCTGTTAGTTCCTGTGAAACATACCAGTACGTCGTCTACGTATCTCCACCAATATAAAATCTGTTTGAATATGGGATGTTTTGAAATCTTTGTCTCTAGATGATCCATAAAAATATCTGATAGCAATGGGCTTAGAGGATTGCCCATTATAAGTCCTGCACTGTTATTTGTATAGATTTCATTATTAAATTCAAAGTAGTCCTGGTTTATGCAAACTTCAAGAAGATGTAAAATTTCAGATGTAATGATTGGATTTGTACTATTTTGGTCTAAAAGGTTTTTTACTAGAATAAAAGTTTCTGTAGGAGGGATACTAGGAAAAAGATTCTTTACGTCAAATGAAATTAATCTGGAGTTTTTAGATAATTGAAAATGTTGTATTTTATTAACTAGTTCTAACTGTATTTTTTATGGTAAATTTAGGTGAAAATTTATCACTACACACATCTGTAATATATTTTGCAATTATACTTTTTTCGATATTGTTAGCAGTTTTGTTTAATGCTACTTCACATTCTACACCTAAATATTCTAAAGTTTTCTGATTATTATGTTGGGGCAAGTTGTGTTTAAATCCTTTCTCTAAAACTTGTATCTCGCTATTACTAAATTTAGTATCTGTTAAATTTATAAATCTATTGAAAAAATCATGGTTCGAAAAACTTCTTATATAATGAATATTGGGTTTTTACTATTGCAAATTAGATTATTTAGTTTTTTACACTGTTTATTGAATTTTTTATCTATTATATTATCTATATTAATTCTCACGTTAGAATCTAGGATGTCAAATTCTATATTATTTAATCTATAATTTAATTCTGAGTGACATACCTTAAGATAAACAGCTATGATATCTCGCTTCTTGTATTGGTATTTTCTGTCATCTTTCAGCCATCTGGTCTGGCCGTGATGTATCCCTTTTTGTGCGGCGGGGTGTGGTTCTTGGTTTTTAACTGAATATATTTCGGGAACACTTTATTTTGTAAACACATATTTAAAAACCAGATGTTTTGTGTCGCCAGTCTACGTTTTAAAAGTAATCTTGAAAACAATATGGTCAAAAGTCCTGTACTGACTTCTTTTAAATAATTGATGGATTCGACCGTTACTTGATGGAAATTCATTTTATGTAACAATAAAACACTGAAAACTTTGTTTTCAAAACTTCCACAAAATTTATTTTAAATTCTCATCACTACAGGTGTTTCGGCTGATTGCCTTTCTCAAGTGATCTGTTTTTGGCATGGGTTTACACTTTATAGTCTCTAATGAAATAGATTGAGGAGGG